>NW_026261575.1:0-92738 GCF_900747795.2 Erpetoichthys calabaricus | reverse complement strand
CCAATATTCTAATTTTCCGAGATACTGAATTTGGGACTTTTCATTAGTTGTCAGTTATAATCATCAACATTAAAAGAAATAAACATTTGAAATACATCAGTCTGTGTGTAATGAATGAATCTAATATACATGTTTCACTCTTTTGAATGGAATTACTGAAATAAATCAACTTTGTCATGATATTCTAATTTTATGACCAGCACCTGTATATATACGTACATCTATGGGCGCTCAGATTCAAACCGCGAGCTCACTCGGCTTTACTTTTCTCCTGATTTAGAGCAGATGCACGTAAATCTGAAACTGAACCTGGTGAAACAAGAATTCCATATTCAAAATTTAAATAATACACTTTCTGTCTATCTTAAAAACTATATTTGATGTGACCTTTTTTAATTCTAAATGGATTTTTTTTTGTTTTTTTTAGAAATTTCAATAGTAACTTATAATTGTTTTGTGTTATGTATGTAAGCAGTTTTTTGCATTTTTTCAGGTGTTTTTTCCTTTAAAATTAGCAAGTATAATTCAGTACACTGTTAATTTTCATTTCTTCTTTTGGGCTAGTTAAGGGCAGCCAGGTTGAGTTTGTAGATAAGGCTTTGGAATTTTAAAATATAATTTTTTAAATCTCTGTTATTGATACACATGTTACCCAAAAGCAGGTCACTTCAGTCAGGACCCTTGTTGGATGAATGAGGTGGAGAGACAGATGTTGAATTGAAAAGCTCAATCCTAATGGATATGTTTCACATTTATGCCCTATGCTAGTTTTTCTGGAAGTATTTAAAATATTTTAGCAAAATATAAATGCATTTTGCATGTTGTGAAACCACAAGGGGATAAGTGGTATTTGGATTCTGTGACCCGAGTAAAGTGAGGTTTTTCTTTTTTCATGGTTGTTTTGTATTATTTATTGTACATCATTGACGCCTGTTCTCTCATAACATTTTTTATACCTCCTTTCTCCTTGAAAACATGATTACTTCATATTTATTCTGCACCACACTCCAGTCCAGTTGGTGGCAGTAATGCACCATAGGTGGGTCTGCTAACTGCCATAAAAAGACAAAGAAGAAGAAGAAGAAGTTGGTTTCATCACAGCTTGGCTGTGTTGCACACGGTGTACTTTTCATTTTCTGAGTATTTTTTGTAATATGTGCACTTTGTTTGGCTCTTTCAAAAAAATCTAATACTTTTATTAAAAATACTAATGCAGTGTAATCCGTTTAGATGTATTGTTATGTGTATAAAGTACAAAGACTCTCTGATGTGTACTCATCATTGCCGTGCCAAATCTCTCACTGTAGGCTTTGAAAATTAACCACACAGAATGTATAATGTGAAAACTATGCACTGTTTGGGAGAATGTAATCATACAATTTGAGCATGCATCTGTAACTGCTTAAGAAACGGAACTGAAGATGAAAAGTAAAATAATAAGCAGAATGTACAACCCCAATTCCAATGAAGTTGGGACGTTAATGAAGTGCCGCCTGAGGGATCGAAGGTCACGGGCATCCAGTGTTGGTATTCAGCCTTACGTGCAGAGATTTCTCCTAATATTGAATTTTCTAATATTTTGATGATATTATGGACAGTTGATGATGAATCCCTAGATTCCTTGCAATTGTATGTTGAGAAACATTGTTCTTAAACTGCTGGACTATTTGCCCACACAGTTGTTCACAAAGTGGTGAACCTCGCCCCATCCTTGCTTGTGAACGACTGAGCCTTTTGCGGATGCTCCTTTTATACCCAATCATGACAAACACCTGTTTCCAATTCACCTGTTCACCTGTGGAATGTTCACATCTGTGTTTTTTGAACATTCCTTAACTTTCCCAGTCTTTTACTGCCCCTGTCCCAGCTTTTTTGGAACTTGTTGCAGGCATCAAATTCAAAAGGAGTGAAGATTTGCAAAACAACAATAAAGTTTATCAGTTTGAACATTCGATACCTTGTCTTCGTAGTGTATTCAATTGAATATAGGTTGAAAAGGATTTGAAAATCATTGTATTCGGTTTTTATTTACGTTTTACACAACGTCCCAACTTCATTGGAATTGGGGTTGTAATTTGAAGAAAGAAGGGGAATGGTGGTATCATAACACCAGCTATGACACCCACTGTGAGCAGAAAAATAAGCAAGAATTGTAGCCTAACCTTAATTAAATAATACCAAGAATCTGTGGTAAAATGAAATTTTTCCAGTTTACTTTTGTTTGTTACAACGATGCCTCAGGAACATTACAAATATGTGTTCCACCCATTAGCTCGATTGTAAAACACAAGAGCAGGCTGTTTAGTTTTTTGAATTTTTTAAAAAATATGCTTCACTTCAAAAATCATTGTCATGTTACAAATTAAAATATACCATTACAGTGAAGAGGTAACTTCAATTTGGAAAATACTGAACATATCCTAACTTATAAAAACATGAATGATTCAAAACTGTAATGTACAATTACTTCCCAAAAAGTTCTTGTGCAAAGTATATAAGACATCTGTATGAATTAATAAATGTTCCTAAATTCTTCACACTTGTGGCATATTTATAAATCATAAATCGCCCATATCATGTTAAATTTGTGCATGTAAAAAAGTGCCCTCAAATATCTTTATGTGGAAGAAAATACAGAAAGAGAAAGAAATGGTCCCCATTCGGGGTTAGAAAAGAAATTCCTGCAATATAAATAATTCTCCGATTGTTTTTATAGATTTTGGATGGAGGGTGTTGAGAACACAAATATTAGCTGATTAATATTAGCAAATAGTAATTATTATTAATATTAACAGATGTTAGCTACCTCAGATTATTGATCACTTGTGAGAGCCAAAGGGCAAGTAAGTGCTTTCCAGGAGAATTTGGAGGTCTGCACAGTCCCCCCTGCAAGCAGATTAACTTCAATTGTCAGCCGCTATCCACACTGCAGATATTTAAAAACGCACAAACAGAGTAAACTGCCTTAGATTTTTCACGAAGTGTGCAAGTGAAGTAACCAGTTACAGTCCTTTTAAATGTATGCTTTTAAAACTCGCTCTGAACTTTTATCACCGAACAGTAATGTCTCTCTGTTTCGTGCGTCCGAATTTTATGAACCAAGACAGACAAACAGGTTCCACCGAGACTTGAACTCGGATCGCTGGATTCAGAGTCCAGAGTGCTAACCATTACACCATGGGACCGTCTTAAGCACTTTTCTACAGTAAATACGGTAATGGCAAAGCACTGTAACGTGTTTATTTACATTTTAGGTGCTCGTTTGACATACTAAAAACTGTTCAGTGCTTTTTTAATAATGTAAATATACTTGTAATACTTCTGTGCCCTCGGAATCTTTACCCGATGCATACACTGCATTTTTGCGTCTCATATTTGGGACGACCTTCACACATTTAAGAGTTTTTATTTACCTCTGGTGAGAATTTCCGCAGTTCCTACCTGTGACATCTCACCTTCCCTCATAGCTGAGCTCACTTGAAGTTTTCTGAGTGTCTTAGGAGACTCTTTGGATTGCAGTACCTGTTCATTTCATATGTTGCCCAAAAGGCGGAGTGGTGGCTCTGAGGCTAGGGATCTGCACTAGCAATCGGAAGGTTGCCGGTTCGAATCCCGTAAATGCCAATAGGGACTCTGCTCTGTTGGGCCCTTCAGCAAGGTCCTTAACCTGCAATTGCTGAGCGCTTTGAGTAGTGAGAAAAGCGCTATATAAATGCAAAGAATTATTATTATTAGAATTAAAGCAATTATAGATGTTCTAAAAAAATCGTAAAAAATAAGAAGCAAACGAAACATATTGTAGCATACCTGTGTCCGGATATAAGAGGGACTAAGTGTTTGAGAGGCCAAGTCCAAAATGATGGGATTCCTGGAGAAGCGGACTTTAAATCCTCGCTAGTGAGCGGAAATTGAGAGGGGCGTGTCACCGCTGCTGAAGCCCATCCCCCTGGCTGCGCGGCTCTAATGTGTACCCGACTATTAGGTCGGCTCACGGAGGGGAGGAACAGGGAGACAGACAAGTTACCTGTGACCCCGGGTACGCGAGAATTTAGCCCTACCTCTGTAATACACCTTTTACTGTCAGATGCGTCCGATTGAAAACCGCATGGGGGGTGGCGTGATGATTTCGCTCTGTCCACGGCCGTTTTCCGAGAGCTGAACAGGGGAAACAAGGCTCAAAGATCAGGGGCTATAGGTCTAGCTTCTGTGAACATGTTGGGGGACGTCTCTCGAAGATTAGGGGCAACACGCTTGAGATCGGAGGCTAAAGCCCTGGAACACCCCTGCCTAACGACGCCACTGGGCAGGCGGTGTTTATGTGTGGGCAAATGAGATAAGCAGCTGGGAGCGCCCATCGGAGTGTAAAGCGGCAAATTCCATTCCATTCCAATCCCGTTACAATATTAAACGTGTCGAATTTCTCTAGATAAAACGCGACAACAAAAATTATTTCTTTTGGGCCCATTTTTTATACATTATTGTAGAGCATCGAGATAGAAAGACTATAAGACCCATAACGAATGGGAGTTAAGCCAAATAATGGGCGCATTTTTTCCACAACAAATGATGTACAATAGTCTTCTTGCAGAAATAAACTACGCTGTAAAAGCCATGTAAACCGCTCCGTAAAAATAACAGTCACTTCTCTAGACGGGCTATTGCACTCTCACAGTGTTACAGATCGTGTGGTGTCCCTTTCCACGTCTCTCCGTTATCATTTACATCGCCGTGTTTATACTGTCCTGACAATCTCCACCAGCGTTCTCGAGCCTTCTCGGACTTGAAAGGTATAACGAGAAATGTCCTGGGGTTCCAGGAACGTAGAACTCAGAACACCTGTGAATACCCTGCTATCGATCGCCTCTCCATCCCCGTCTCTAGGTGACAATACTGGTTACTACAGTGTGTATGTTTTGTACATTGGATAAGGCCGTTTTATTTTTACTTCGTTGTCTCACTAGAAGGTACTACTTAGAAAGGAACTATCTATCTAATGTAAAATTCTCCGCTGGGAAACCCTTACTGAGTGCAGATAGACGTGCGGGTATACAATGACCAGGGTGAGGTCCCGCCTTGTACACAGCAGCATAGACTCGTCTATAAAACGATTGACAATATGCTCCATTGCAAGGAGCTTTAAAAGGAAAACATTATTTCAGTTTGTTATTGGCACAACAACTTTGCAAAATAAGTAATGTTACATAACAGGAAGATACAATTGATGCTGTGAACAGAATAATAAAAGGTTAAAAAGTAAATTTTTAGCAGAGGATGGTTTCGATCCATCGACCTTGGGTTATGGGCCCAGCACGCTTCCGCTGCGCCACTCTGCTCGATATTACTGTCCACTTGTAAATAAATAAATAAATAATCAACATGTCGTTAGAGGGTGATGTTTATCAAATCCAGTTTATTTTTATTTAAATAAATAAAAGTAAACCAAATGATCACTTAACGGTGCCATAAAATGATTTAAATAGGTCTCAAATGTTCAAAACTATAACTAAATCACAAAAGACACCAGAGTATAAAAATAACAAGGCAAAAGAAAAGCAATACATTTATTATTCAATTGAAATATTGTGTATCATACAATAGTTAAAATCTTTTTAAAGTCATAATTGTTGCCTGGGTGGCGCAGCTTCCCGGGTCCTCCCTGCGTGGAGTTTGCATGTTCTCCCCGTGTCTGCGTGGGTTTCCTCCCACAGTCCAAAGACATGTGAGTTAGGTGCATTGGCGATTCTAAATTGTCCCTAGTGTCTGTGTGTGTGTGTGTGTGTGTGTGTGTGTGTGTGTGTGTGTGTGTGTGTGTGTGTGTGTGTGCGCCCTTGTTTCCTGCCTTGTGCCCTGTGTTGGCTGGGATTGGCTCCAGCAGACCCCCGTCACCCTGTAGTTAGAATATAGCGGGTTGGATAATGGATGGATGGATAATTGTTGCCGAACATAGTCGGTGGCTATGTGCATCGTGCTTTACCCAATTACATCCATTCGTCCTTCCATCTTTCAAACCTGCTTATCCAGTCATCTGGAAAATACATTTTGTTTGGAAAAGTACAATTGTGAAGTTTTAGAATTTATACTTAGGAAACAAAATAGTGCACAGTAACATGCCTTTGTCTCACTGAATAAACCTTACAATTCAGAGCTCTGCAAATTATTGCAACAACAACATCATAAATGTATTCAAATGTCAGTAGCTGGACATCCCTCAGTTACGCTTGTCTGCTCGATAGATAGATAGATAGATAGATAGATAGATAGATAGATAGATAGATAGATAGATAGATAGATAATAGATAGATAGATAGATATGATAGATAGATAGATAGATAGATAGATAGATAGATAGATAGATAGATAGATCTTTATTTGTCCCCAAGGGGAAATTTGGCTTTCTATAAAAGCTCTTTAAATGAATAAATACATAAATAGACAGATAAATACAAATATACACACATATACCAGAATGACTAAAAAGGAAGAAGAAAGAAAACGCCTCAGTGTTAGTGTGTCATGGAGAGAATGTGCAGCATTGTTCATAATGCCACTCAGTTTTGTTTTACCTCTCTCCTTTGCTGCTACCTCCATGGTCCAGAATGCATCCTATAACTGAGCCTGCCCTTTTAGTTAGCTTGTACATTCAGTGGCCTCTCTTGAAGTGATCTTACCAGCCCAACACACACCATACTGGTTATCAAAGAGTCACAGAAGATGTGATGGATGTCACTATTGAGTCTCCCAAGTAAAAAAGAGCATGCTGTGCCCTTCCTTATATAGTTCCTCTGTGTTCTGAGACCAGTCCACCCAGTTATTGATGTGGCCCCCCAAGTACTTGTAGAACCTCGTTATCTTTATATCCACTACCTGCTTAGTGACCAGACATAGAGGCTATTTGGTGTGTCAAAAGTCAATAAGCAATTCCTTGGTTTTGCTGATTTCTGAGATGCAGACAATTCTCTTTGCACCAAGAAACAAAGTTGTTTACCTGACTCCTCTCCTCTGTCTCATCCCCCTTATCATTATATACCCCATAATTGCTGAATCATCTGAGACATTCCACAAGTAACATGACCTGATCCTATATTTATAGTATGAGGTGTACAGAGTGAAGAGAAGAGCAGGCAGGACTGTTCCTTTTGGTGTCCCAGTGTTGTTCACATCCACGTCAGAGGTGTGGTCCTTAAGTCTCACAAACTGAGGTCTGTCTGACAGTTGGTCCCGTTATCCGGGACACCACAGGCTCATCTACCTGCAGAATCTCTTCTCTTACTGTTGAACATGCACATACTGTAGTTATCCTCTTTGTCTATACTTTATCGCAAGCCTTTCTTAATTGAGCCTTCTGAATCTACAGTATATGAACGACTACGTGCTACTGACATTTTATTTAACTTTTTTTGGAACTTGTTGTGTCACAAATAATTTTTTTTGAGGATTGGCGAACCATTAAAAGGTTACTTTGCTAAATATCTTCCAGTCAATAGCTTGCTTTAACGAACGACATTAAGCAAAGCGCCCCTGTGTTACTATGCCAAACTGAGTTCGCGTGTCAATCTATCTAGATATTTATCTTTGTTTATGACTGAGACTTGTTACAATTAACGTATTTATCAGATATACGTAAGTAGAAATCATTTTACCGACTATTAACTGGTCAATAGCAATTTTATTTAAAACGTAACGCAGGTTCCACAAAGATTCGAACTCGGATCGCTGGATTCAGAGTGCTAACCATCACACCATAGTTTCAATACCATCGTACTACTAAAATGCCCGCGGTGTTTAGGCATTCACTTTATTAAAATAGGTAAAAAGTATTTTGTTTTCGTAAGTACTCGTTTGTTTTCTTATATAATTGCGTTGTTTAAAGACTAAAGCCGGGACGCGGATAAAAATCTGTCATTTTGAACTGAGCATATTACCCAGAAAAAGAATATATTCTGTACTTTTAATAGCAATGTGTGCGATCACAAAACACTTTCCAGAGAAAACAATATTTCAAATGTATAGGGTTTTAAAATTAACGTATACCAATGGATCTACGTAAATAGCACGTGAAGAATACAATGCTGAGATATGCTAATGTTCAAAAACAGAGTTAGCAGAGGATGGTTTCGATCCATCGACCTCTGGGTTATGGGCCCAGCACGCTCCCGCTGCGCCACTCTGCTTTTTAAGAATTTAAATTTGCAGTGATGTAAAAAAAACTATACAAGCATCCAACTGCAGTCAGGGCATGTTTCAGTTCTTAATATACCAGCGCACCTCAGACACTATGAAGCCCGTACGTTCCCGTCGCCTTCTAGAGACACACTCCTCATGCGCTCGTGTGTCGTCCTCCCCGTTTTCAGATGGAATCGGGAGCTTCGAGGCCTGTGTAATGCACGCTTCAAAAACTTGCAACATGTATTTTCACATCTGGACCTCTTACAGCAAGTCACTACCACAGAATGAGTTTGTCTGTTAATATTTGTATATGGAGAATGTAAGAAAATAAATGCATAATAAGAACGCCACAATGTCATCACATTTCAATATAATAAAACACAAGAACAACGTATCAAACATTACTTTTATTTAAGGTGGCATAGTGCAAAACGGCATAAGGTATAGTTTCGCTATTGTCTTGACTGCTACAAATACAATAGACCATTATGAATTGTATTAATAGAGAATTTCCTTAATATGAATCAAATAAACCATATAATTTGAGTAAACAGTGCATGCCGGTCTTCAGAAGTTCTTTCGAATATTCACTTGGCATTACTACTGTGAACTGTGCTATTACTGACCTCATTATTTTCTTGTTTTTATATTAATGCAATACTTTACGTTAAGTCTCCCGATGCGGTTTTATTGATAAACTGTATTGCTTTCATTTTTATACCTCCGACAATTTAGTAACCAGAATCATTTGAGAACAACATTGACATCTAGTGGATTTTTTGTGTAAGTTACTAATGGCTTTTACTTTATAATTTAGATGTATAGATCTTTATTGTCATTGTCACTTTTACAAAGGAACAACGAAATTGAAGGACACATTTCACACACATTCATACTCATATCCATGTATGTATACTTCTTTATATACCATCCAATAAATAAGCTATAATTTCCTTCTGAGCTGCAGTGTGAAATACTCTGAATTCTTTTGCCTGTGTTCTGACCGACACTCCAGAGTGAACACTACATGTCCTGAACTCCTCATAGACACACAGTCGCCTTTTGCTATGTGCATACTCATACCAGAAGATTTCATACCATACTGATGGCTTTGCTGTTATACTGGCCCCTCGGCGCATCTTTGTGTAATTATTTGCTACAAGCCACAGCAGAACAAATCCACTGTTGAAACAGAATTGGAGAGACAAAAGAATTAACATATGCAGCCTGAAGCTAAGAGGCTTGAATAAATTATTGATAGGTGAAGTCACTGTGGAATATGTAAAACTCTACTCGTGACAGTTGCTGTGAGCAGACAAGTGAATAGGAAACTTATCCTTACCTCAAGAAAATGGTACTGAGAATCTAAAATAAAATGCGTCACTTCCAGGTTCCTTTTGTTGTCACAAGCATGACCAAAAATATGGGAGTCTATCCCTCCTCAGGAAGAACAGGCACTGTGTTTCTTCACAGATGATGTTAGAGGACTTTTGTTGACTATACACTAATGCAAAACTGCTGAGCGCAGAGCAGATTACACCCGGTGTCCTCCCAGAGGAGAAACCCCTTTCTCAGATTAAACAGAATGGGCTCAAGGCTCACCCTGCTGGTCCCTCTAAGGAAAATATTTCTGCTCTCTTAGCCTTAAAACATTTTCCAGCCCCAAAACCAGAAGTTTTCTAAAATTTGTTAAGACATTAATTGCTAAATTATGTGCAACAAGAACTGGAACAGATATTATGACTGTGACCTCCATTCCTGCTGTTGTGAATATTTCTCTGATGGCTCCTACATTGCTACATACACCAGATAATTTCAGATCGATCATCTATATGGAATGCTAATGGTATCCATCCATCCTCTTCCGCTTATCCGAGGTCGGGTCGCGGGGGCAGCAGCTTGAGCAGAGATGTCCAGACTTCCCTCTCCCCCGGCCACTTCTTCTAGCTCTTCCGGGAGAATCCCAAGGCGTTCCCAGGCCAGCCGAGAGACATAGTCCCTCCAGCGTGTCCTGTCTTCCCCGGGGCCTCCTCCCGGTTAGACGTGCCCGGAACACCTCACCAGGGAGGCATCCTGATCAGATGCCCAAGCCACCTCATCTGACTCCTCTCGATGCGGAGGAGCAGCGGCTCTACTCTGAGCCCCCTCCCGGATGACTGAGCTTCTCACCCTATCTTTAAGGGAAAGCCCAGACACCCTGCGGAGGAAACTCATTTCAGCCGCTTGTATTCGCGATCTCGTTCTTTCGGTCACTACCCATAGCTCATGACCATAGGTGAGGGTAGGAACATAGATCGACTGGTAGATTGAGAGCTTCGCCTTGTGCGCAGAAAACATCCCCACCTATCACTGGTACACTACACTGCTTTTCACAGCATAATTATATGAAACTAATAATTAGAACACGGCTTATCAATGCGTCTATACTATATTCTTGTCTAGTTGATGCTTATTAATAATTATATGTGAAAAAGTATTGCTGTTTCTCTATATATGAACAAATCTATGCAAAATGTATCTTACTTTTTCTCTATACGTCATTTTAATTTTCTATTTAAATAGGTTAACATATTCACATAAGTTGGAGGGTGCAAATTAAGGCACCGTCCCACCCCAAGCAGCACGAATACTAGCTACGCCACTGCCTGAAACATCCATTAAATTCCCAGGACACCTTGGCACAATATCTCTGAAAAGGATGTTTAATGACTACATCCCTCAATCCGGGGATGCGCCCAATCCAGCAAGCATCGGACACGAGACAGAAACACAATCCCTGGACGGGGCATCAATTCATCGGAAGGTGAACACAATTACACTCACACACTAGCGTCATTTTAGCAGCACCAAATCCCCAAACCTTCATGTATTTGGGAGGAACCCGGAGCCCACTGTGAAAACCCAGCAGGAAAACACGCAAACTCCAGGCAGGGAACACCAGCGACGTGACTCTCTGCGAGGCAGCAGCGCTACCGCTCTTTTACCGTGCCGCCCCCACATGTGTAATTATTAACAGTATTCATTGTTTAAATGAACTTAATGACTTATCTGTAAAATGTAACATAAATACTTTAATGTATTTCATCATGAAAGTGATATCCAGTGTAAACCTAAGGATTCTAAATGTGCAGAGAGCTGAAATATCATAAATGTAATGTGTTCTGTGTGGCGATTGCTGCTGTCCCTGCTGGAGGAAGCCCCAGAAGCTCATAGCGATTAACAACTGGGTCGGTTTTAAGATGACGTTTATGATGGTCTAGGGTGGCACGGTGGCGCAGTGAGTAGCGCTGCTGCCTCGCAGTTGGGAGACCTGGGGACCTGGGTTCGCTTCCCGGGTCCTCCCTGCGTGGAGTTTGCATGTTCTCCCCGTGTCTGCGTGGGTTTCCTCCGGGCGCTCCGGTGTCCTCCCACAGTCCAAAGACATGCAGGTTAGGTGGATTGGCGATTCTAAATTGGCCCGTGGGTGTGTTTGTGTGTGTCCTGCGGTGGGTTGGTACCCTGCCCGGGATTGTGCCCTGTGTTGGCTGGGATTGGCTCCAGCAGACCCCCGTGACCCTGTGTTCGGATTCAGCGGGTTGGAAAATGGGTGGGTGGTGGAGTCAAGTCAGTAAAACAAGAAGAGTCACCATTTAAAATCCAAGTCTCAGTGATGAAGAAGAAATCCAGATTATTTGAGGTAATAAAGTCTTGCAGAATAAAAGTTTTATTAGACACTGATCTCACGTTCAAGAGAGCAGCCCTGATAGATGAAGAGCTCGCTGCAGGATGAGCACGGGTGAGCGTGTGAAGATTAGCAGTGTTTACTACTCGATTGCATGGCCGAGGAAAAGTGATGCTGTCTTGAAATGGAGAAATTAAATCCGGTGTCCAGCGCCCATGAACCAGTGATGGAGTCCTGAGCAGGAGAAGATGGGTCATAAACGACTCGCAGGCATCGGGAAACAAAGCTCTGGGACTTGAGTCGCCGTTGTTTAACAGCAATCCCGGCTCTTTTCCCACGACGGCGGCGGGTGCGTTTGCGTCTCCGAGGGGCAAATAATTAAGACACAACTGCCACTCTTAATAAAACAGCCTCTGGGGTGCTGGAAAGGTGGGGTGTTTTTATGTGGGTTGGGTTTTTAGTGTGGTGTGTTTTTTTGCTGTTTCTTTTGTCCTGACTTCGTTTTGTTTTTCGGCTTGCTGAAGTAAGGAAAGTGAATAAAACCATTGATTAGTTTTCTTTTATTTGATAAGGTGTGTGTGCTGTTTACTATAATATATAAACATTTCTCTTCGCAATATTTCCAAATATTTATTTTTACCTGCTTCAAATTAATTAAATGTCAGCATCAACTAGAATATATTACTTCCCAAATTTTATACATACATACAAACACAAGGCTGTGAACTATTATTTATTCATTCTTATTGTGCTTTCATTTTTATTGTACCCCTCTTGATTATCTTTGCGGCCGTCTGAGACCATGGTAAAGGTGCTCTATAAGTAAGTGAAATGCGTTATTATTTGTTATAATTATGATTCAATAGAATTTGCAGGCAGTTTGTTTAATTGTGATTTTAACTATGCTTGTTGTCCATGTGTTCCTTAACAAATAAATCATTCATTAAACAGTTTTTGTTTAATCAAAAAATAAAAATAACTAAATCTGCAAAGTAGAATTCAAAGCACCGTTCGTCGAAGAGAAAGTTTAAAAAATATATATTTTAGAGATACTGTATATTCTTCCATTCAGCGATGTGCCATGAGCTGGATTCGAACAGAAATCTCTATGGTAATTCTTGGTAGGCCGTCTCTCAAGAATCGCAGCTACACCTCCACCAATCCGCGATACCCTTGGCGCGCGCGTAATCTGCAGGCAATGTGACGTCATCAATAGTGAGGAAAACAAAACTGGAGAGCGCGTGCGTTTCGTGTATTTTACTTGTGAGAACTAAACTGGAGAAGTAGAACGAGACGGTTGAGTGAGCAGACTTTTAAAAAAGCATCATGTCACCCAGAGGCAGAAGGTAAGTGGTTCGAGTTTGGAGTCTTGACTTTTCTGATGTGAATTTTGTTTCAATCTTTCAACTTCACTCCGAGTTACTGCACGCTACGCTACGGAGTGTTACAGATTGTTCTCGACTGCATTTCTGTGTGTCCTTCGGTACTCGCCATTCATTGTTTTCTGTATATGGCTCGCGTCGCTTCGTGTTGTCGAGACTTGATTCTACTTTAAACCACCGAGGAACTTCGCCATCCTTAGCCGTATCTTCTGTCTGTGTTCCGTGGGATCCAAGAATTCTTTGAGCTTGAGGAGAAGGCAATTTCATAGTCAAAGTACGCTTTTTTTAAAGAGATGTGAGTAAAACGCCCACCGCAACACACGGTTAAATTAAACATAACTCGTGAGAGCAGTGCAGCAGTACAGCCATTGTGTCCTAAAACTCCATCAGATAAGAGAAAGCGCACACACAACCTCCTCCTCCGATCAGTATCTGAGAGCAAATATGGCCAAAAAAGCCGTTTGGGGTACCACGATTTAAGGTGGGACTGAAAATGAGAACAATTAGCCAACTTGAACCTCCTTGTGTTTCCGTTTAAAACGGCACTAATACTCAACCGATTACCTGGCAAGCGGTTTTACGATAAATTATTTTTTAATAAATCCCGCAAACACCCAAACATCTCTTAAGAGAGACAATTACATTTTATTCCTATGAAGTTTAGACCTCATTTTCCATTGAGTTACAAGCTCGGGTGTATTTGAATTCTTCCAACTGAATGAGTATTTGTGCGAGACATGTAGTGTAGGATCGTTTACTTTTTATTAAAAAAAAAAATCTACACCTTCCAAGAATACATAACATGACAATTGATATAACCAATATAAGGCCTACGGTTCTTAGGTTTTAATACACAGGATAAAACTGGAAAAAGTTACACACAGAAAATTGAATATCAAACTTAGATTAAGTTAAGAATTCTTATCAGAGCAGTTGATTTAGTAAATAGTTTGTTTTTGTTGAGATTACAAACCTATGGGTGTAGTTGAGTTGATTTAATAATAGATTGGTTCATACCCACTTTATTCTGCATATGATGGTATCCATCTCTTACATGTGCTAGTATTGGGTAGGATGCAGATTCAAATCTCTTTACTGCTAGAAGGACCCTTGAGCAAGGCCCTTAACCTGAAAGTTTTTTCAGGATCTCTTGCTGTACAATGGCCGACCCCGCACTCTGTCCTATAAAAGTTATGTGAAAAGACAATATCACCTCGGGGATTAATACAGTATACCAAATCTTAAAAAAATACATATACACAGTATATCTTGTATTGTAGTTACAGAGTTATTAACTGAGTTAATGGCTATATTATTAAAATGTAATTGTATATAGCAGCTTTGAAAAGTGAACTTATTACAATTATTTAATTACAATACAATACAGTTTATTTTTGTATAGCCCAAAATCACACAGGAAGTGTCTCAATGGGCTTTAACAGGTCCTGCCTCTTGACAGCCCCCCAGCCTTGACTCTCTAAGAAGACAAGGAAAAACTCCCAAAAAAACAAAATCCTTGTAGGGAAAAAATAGAAGAAACCTTGGAAAGGCAGTTCAAAGAGACCCCTTTCCAGGTAGGTTGAGCGTGCAGTGGGTGTCAAAAGAAGGGGGTCAATACAATACACAGAACAGAACAAATCCTCAATAAAAAATGAAAATTTTTTTAGAAGTACGGAGCAGAATTTAACAGTAGATGATATCACATAATAAGATTTGGATAATTTTAGACTCCTGGAGACCTCATCCATCAAGCTGCCTCCCCCATTTGGCCATTCCACAGCTGAGACAGTGTTGGGCCAGCCAATCCAATGAAAGGACCCCTCTTTCCCACAATTCCTGCCATCCTTCATCAGGAATGACTTTACCTTAGGCAGGCAAAACAACTTGGTGGGTGGGCCGTGGCACCAAGTGCCACATTTGAGTACCGAGAAGAGAAACAGAATAGGTGAGGGTTAGTATCCGATTCTAACTATCATGTTACTTCTGTTTTAGTGCTAATGACTAACAACAGAGATGCAGTCTGTACAGTTAATCAGCAGCTCTAGTCAGGATATGCTAAACTGAAGTAGTGAGTCTTCAGCCGGGATTTAAAAGCTGAGACGAAGGGGCATCTCTTATAGTAGCAGGCAGACCATTCCACAGTCTAGGGGCCCTGTAACTAAAAGCTCGACCTCCCATTGTTATTTTATTAATCCTTGGAACCATAAGCAGACCAGCATCTTGAGATCTTAATGTGCGCTCTGGTTTGTAAGTCATGATACACATACAGTACATACATATATACATATACACACATACATATCTATATATATATATATATATATATACGCACATATTGGTTGTAAAGTTTTATTTATTATGAACATGTTCTTAAGTTTGCATATTCAGGGTTTATGTCCAAATGTCTGTTAATGGCATTTTCGTTTGATAGTCAAGATTCGGCTAGCTCTCTGGCACTTTTAGTACTGGCCTTAAATCTTACTTGTACATTGTCACAGTGCGATTCTTTTTGAAGTTTGACCTATGTATATCGCTGGGCAAGAACTGCATGGAATTCTATAAACCATGTTTCGTCATTCTGCTGTCGATTTCTTGTTTTTAGCATTAAAGAGGACCGTGAGCAGATTGTTCGTGGGTTTGTGTGCTATTCTGATACCTGACTTGGCCAGGTTCATGTATACATGAACATCGCAGCGCCGTCAGAAGAAAGGACGCACTATCATTGATCTATGCACATACTAAATCGACAGGACATACATTTAACTGGGACAATGTACAAGTAAGATTTAAGGCCAGTACTAAAAGTGCCAGAGAGCTGGTCGAATCTTGCAAACGACAACGCCATCAACAGACATTTGGACATAAACCCAGCATATGCAAACTTAAGAAGAACATGTTCATAATACATAAAACTTTACAACCCACCCCCCGATCACACTGACTTAGCCCAAATCCCATCCGCCACACCTCCAAGTCAATTTTTCTATATTTTGCCTTTGATTCTTGCAAGTCTAAGCATTATACTCTGGTGAAGGCCCCTGACAGGGGTGCAAGCTCAGGATTAAAAACTACTTTATGATATGTGATTCATTTTCTTCCCTTGTGGATCTCCATCTGCAAATTTGCAAACCGTATCACAGACCTTCTCATACTTTATACACTGCTCTAAATGAAAAGGCCTACACATCTAATGGAAATGATGTCCTGCCTCATTTGATTTGTTAATTGCCATTTTCTTGCCATTATCACTGGAATATTGTCCAGGTGGTACTTCAGGGTGTGTAGTAACACAGTCTGGTCCAACTCTGCTTTAATGCAGACAGATGGTTTGTAAGTAATCAACACAAGTTGGGACACCTGTGCAAATTGTATGCTTCAAATTTCAAGGCTTCATTTACTTGAATTGCTGCAGAACATCTGTAGGTTGTAACCTATTAGTTTTCCCTGAAATTCCCTTTTTAAGTTGTTGCTAACCTAAACTTGAAATGTAAACCTCTGACAGTTTACTGCTTACCTTTTGACTGGTAGTGGTCCTGTCTGAAATATAGCTTAATTTAAAAAAAAAACAAACTATGTAAATCTCAAAAAAAGTGTGCAGGTGTATATACATGTAGTTGGATACAGAGAAGCTAATAACTTAAATGTTTACCAAGCAAAGGGGGGCTTTTGTGAGATCAATAAGACAGTGGTTGGAAAAAGGAGAAAAAAAATCTTTTTTTTTTGTGAAGTCTAGAAGATAGAGGGGTAAAATCAACATGCTTTGAAAGCTCATAATTGAAGGTGTCCTTTGTGAGAATCCTACATTAAGTGAAGAATTTACAACCAATTTTTTTACAAAGAACTTTATATATTAAATAGTAATCTTGACAAGGCCATTGAAATATTTGGGTCCCAGCATATAAGTATAAATGAAATAGGCCATCAAAAAATGTAAAAGATAATAAATCACTTGGGAACGTAGGTCACATTTCATATTTTTACGTGCAACTTTTTCAAAGGCTTTGAAATGAGAGAATGACCTAATTCAGTGAGACAAGGCATCATTACCTTAATTCCTAAGCCTAATAAAGATATTCTACTTTTGGATAATTGGCATCCTGTAACGCTTTGTAACAATGATTACAAGATACTAGCCTTGGTATTCGCTAAAAGACTGAAATGTGGGATAAATGACCTTGTTGACGAATGTCAGTCAAGTTATGTTAAAGATGGTTATATTTCTAATAATTTCTGTTTGATTTTTAGACTTGACTGAATATAATGAATTGCTTTGTGGAGACTCAGTGATTCTATTTCTGGATTTTCAAAGGGTATTTGATGCAATAAGACATGAATATCTTTTGACAAAAATGTATTTATGAATTTAGGGAAACCCTACAAAAATTTTAAATTTAATTATTTTGTTTTTTTTGTAAAAGCAATTAAATTTCCCTTTTGAAACACATTTACTTACTTGGAAATTAAAATCAACAAAACAACAACAAGAAGTGAAAACAGTGTGCTAAACCTTAATCCAGTTGTTACTCCATTAAGAAAACAATTAACTCATGGCTGGCTAGAGATCTGACCATTCATGGCAGATTCTTACTACCAAAAGCTGAATGCTTATCTCATATTTCCTATACATTTTCAGCTCTAGAAATTTCAGACTCTTCTTGTACCATTCTCTTCATTGCCAGCCTTTAGCAATTGAAAACTAAAAGTAGTAAAAGTTTAAATAGATGTCATTGAACTTAATCATCAGTTTGTGTAATGTTAATGCAAATGGCCAGGAGATGTCACTAGGGAGGTGAGTGTTAAATGCTTCAACATGATTTCCAACGCAGTTGCTTCAAATGTTTCGATGCTTCTTGAGGCTTCCCTCTGCCCATTACTACTTTACATTTCTGATAAGTCTTCTTTCGGGTGCTCCCGTTAGGGGTTGCCACAGTGGATCATCTTTTTCCATCTCTTTCTGTCTTCTTCCTCTGTCACACTCATAACCTTCATGTTCTCTCTCACCACATCCATAAACCTTCTCTTAAGCCTTCCTCTTTTCCTCCTGCCTGCCAGCTCTATCCTGATCATTGTTCTCCCAATATTCCCAGCATCTCTCCTCTGCACCAAACCAGCGCAATCTCTCCTCTCTGTCTCCCAACCTGAGCTGATCCTCTAATATCCTCATTTCTAATCCTGTCCATCCTCGTCACACCCAATGTAAATCTTAGACCTGGAGGTGGCAGAGTTAAAGATGCTGTCTCCTTCTTTCTGGTCAGTGCCTTTCACTCTTGCTGATATTCATCTGTCACAAATCACTCCTGACACTCTTCTCCACCCATTTCAACTTGCCTGCACTCTCTTTTTCACCTCTCTTCCACAAGCCCTGTTACTCTGTACTGTTGATCCTAAGTATTTCAACTCATCCACCTTTGCCAACTCTACTCCTTGCATCCTCACTATTCCACTGACCTACCTCTCATTCACACACACATTTTCTGTCTTGTTCCTACTTACCCTCATTCCTTTCCTCTCTAGAGGAGATGTCCACCTTTCCAGGGTCTCCTCAACCTGTTCCCTACTATCGCTACAGATCACAATGTCATCAGACAGAACTTTACAATTCTGATAAGTAAATGAGAAAACAAACTGAGCAGAACTTGAGTCTGTGACTGTGGTGGACAGAATATGAGATGAGAACGAATACAAATGTATAGAGTGGGAGATAAGTGTAGTTCCTCACGGTAATTTTTCTAATTTTCCTGTAGATGTTAATAACTGGCAAAGGTCATCCATCCACAGCACAAAGTGTGCAGAAAGTTGATTTAATTTTAAATTTGCCAGTTTTACCCAACAATATACACTCAATAACAAGTAATGACAAAGTGAATAAATGTCTTCTGAAAGGTTTGCAAATGTAATGCAAATCAAAAAACTGAACCTCTCATTCATATATGTACTCGGACTCTTACTTCTGTACTTTGCAGAAGCCCCCTTGGCAACAGTTCCAGCTTTGAGTCTTCCTAAGTAAGTCTCTATAAGCTGAGAACACCAGGATTTAGGCAGTTTATTAAATTCTTCTTGGCAGATCTGTCTTCCATTTTTTGAGCTGTGTGAAGTTATTTTATGGTGATTGACGTTCCAATCCTGCCGCCAACTCCCAAGTTTTTCCTGCAAGATGGAGGACCAATTGCAGGACTGGACTGAATGGGGGTTGCCAATAAGGATCGCGAGCTGTTTTGTCATGTGGTGGGTGTGGCAACACGCTGTACCAGTGCATGCTCCCCAGCCTGACCTGACATGAGATCTTCACAAGCTCTGTTAGATTGTATGGGAAGCATCTGCAAATCTGCCAGGTCTCTCCACAGCTGTTCTATGGGGTTTAAGTGTGGTGTTTAGCCGGACCACTCTTGGACACTCAAACTTCCCCCAAAGCCAGCGTATCATTGACTTGGTGGTATACTTTGTGTCATTATCATACTGAAAGGAAAGCCATCTCCTCGGCCTGGGGCTGTGTGTACTCTAGAGCAGGTTTTGCTCAAGGTTCTCTCTGTATTTGACTGCATTCATTCTTTCCTCAGTTCTGACCACTTTTTCCATCCCTGCTGCTGAGGAGCACCCCATAGCATGATGCTGCCACCACCATGCTTCAATGAAGGGATGATATTAGGCAGATGATGAGCAGTGCCTGATTTTTGCCAGAGACAGTGCTTGGAGTTTTGCCCAAATAGTTCAAATTCTGTCTCATACAACCAGAGAATCTTTTTCCTCTTGCTCTCAGAGTCCTTTAAATGTTTGTTGGCAAACTCCAAGTGGTCCGTGTTGTGCCTTTTACTCAATAGTGACTTCCATCTAGCCACTGTACCATAAATGCCTGATTGATTGATTACTGCCAAGATGATCGTTCTTCTAATTGGTTCTCCCAACTTCTGATGCTCTGTTACAGCAACCATTAGGTGTTTGATCACCTTCTTCACCAATGCCTATCTTGGAGTGTTCCTCTGTTTGGCTGGACTGCACATTTTAGGTGAAATCCTGGTGGTGCCAATCTTCTTTCATTTCACAATTATTGGAGGCCAGAGTATTCCTGGAAATGCCAACAGCTTTAGAAATGTTTTTTATGCCCTTTTCTTTATCTATGCCTGACCACAATTTGATTGCTGTGGTCTACAGAGAGTTTCTTGGACATCTTCGCTTAGGTTTCATTATGGCATGCAGTTTGAATCGTGGGGCCTTACATACACAGGTACACGTGCTTTTTTTAAACAATGTCAAATCAAGTCAGTTTGTCACAGGTGGTCTCCAATGAGGTTCTAGACACATCTCAAGAAGAATGAAAACAAATAGGATAATAATAATAATAATTCATTACATTTATATAGCGCTTTTCTCAGTACTCAAAGCGCTATCCACACAGGGAGGAACCGGGAAGCGAACCCACAACCTTCCACAGTCTCCTTACTGCAAAGCAGCAGCACTATCTGAAGAGCTACAGCAAAGTGTTTGAATACTTCTACTGTTGAAATGAGAGAATACAGTTTTGAGACTTTTCTGAAAATGTATTTTCATGTTGTCATTATGGGTTATTAAGTGTAAATTAATAGGCAAAAGTGTAAAATGTATCCATTTAAAATTAAACCTGCAACACAATCAAGTGTACAGAAAATGAAAGGCTCTGAATACCTGATGAAGCCTCCATACGGTTTATCCATCTATCCATCCATCCATCCACCCAGTATATAACCCACTATATCCTAACTACAGGGTCACGGGGGTCTTCTAGAGCCAATGTATGGTTTTTGTAAACTGCGTAATCCAGTTTAAACAGCATACATTTCCATGCATTGAGTGGGATTGGATTTTTGTTTCTCTCCCTAATCCTATACCACCGTACTGCACAATTTTATATCTTTTGGTGCTAAAGTTCAACTGGTAATGCCTGATAATGAGTATTAAAGAAGTTGTTATTAACAATTTGAAGTCTGTGTTAATGTTGCACAGCTTCAGTAGTGCGAGTTTAAACCTCAGCCTGTTTACTTCCCATGTGCAGTTTTCATGTGTGCCCTGTTTCTGCCTTTATTATTATTATTATTATTAATAATAATATTTATTCTCCCATGTTCTAAAGATGTATTTATAAATCTAACTTTGCTTTACCAAGGTAGTGTTAGATCGATACTGACTCTTTTGACTTTGGTATCAATACCAGCTTTCAGACCGCAGTATTGGTACTGAGTTGGTAAATAATGGTCATCCCTACATACCACCTGACCTCTCTCCTGTTATTAAGATCCTCTTTGAGTAGAATATTCATGAAGGTTAGTAATTGGTTGCTACTTACCTGGTTTCTCCTCTTAGGGTTACCCATAGTAGATTATTCTTCTCGTTTCAGCCTGTTGGACCTTCCATCCACTGATAATTTGAAATAAAAAGTAATGTGTTACTGTCGGCATGCTACGAACGGTCAATCTTCTTATTTAATACGCTACCGTGGCTGTTCGTTTGTCTGTCCAGGATTTTAAATCACCTGTAGCTTGCAAACCGTTTCACCTATTGACTTGAAATTTGGTACACATATACTACGTGACGTCTACTGTCCGCTTTCGAGGTGATAATTTTTATTACTCTTTTTATTTTTTTATTGTAGAATAAACTCTCGGCAGCATGCAGCAGGGCGGCCGTGCGGTGCATGCGTATGGGCGCCGTTATCATTCCCTACCACATTCGGTAATTTATTCTTGAGGCAGATTGAAGACTTAAGTGCCAGCTTAAGTGAAAAATTAAAGTAAATGTACTAAGTAATTGCAACATAAAAACTAACTTAATCAGTTTTAACGTGAAAAGATAAAAGAGAAGCAGCGGGCCGCTAGGGTAGAAAAAAGAAGAACTGCTCAGAGAGCAGCAAGCGCATCAACCTCTGAGCAAGCGAATGCTAAACAGACAGAGGAAGAGTAAGAAAACTAGGAATGCACAAGTCAAGTGTATTCACTGCACATTATCGTGCAGTACGCCGTTACTGGTCTTTATATAAACCTTAACAGAGAGGGTGTTATGAAATGACATTCAAGTGACTTCAGAGCTAAGTGATGAAGTTTTAATGAAGTTACTTCCTGTTCTTTTTACAGAGAAAAAGAAGACGCTGATGTTTACTGGAACATCTCAATGGATGTGAAACTGGAGAGCTGTGATGTGGACACAAATATCATGGATATTAAGGAGGAGGACTGTGAGTTGGAGTCCATCTACCTTAAACAGGAAAGTCTGAGCATTAAGGAGGTGAGCAGTGAACTACAGACAGTGGGAATTAAAGATGAAGCTGAAGAGAAGTCTGTCAGCATTGAGACAATTAACCATACAAATCTGGACAGTGTAAAAGAAGACAACCTTCATGATGGGTGTCAAGATGGAGTGGTAACCTGGTTAGACTCTTCTCAAAGCAGACACTGTTCATCTCCAGAGCCTTCTGTCAATGTGAAGACTGAATCATTACAGTCTAAACCAAAGAGGAGTAAGAAAAGTACATCTGTTAGAGCTCAAGAAAATCGGCCACCATCTACAAAGCAGTCTGGAAAAAGTAAGTGCAAAATAAAAAATGGGCAAGTTTTAGAGTTGGAGTTTATGGGCTTGATAGGTCTAGTCTTGCTGTTTTTATGAGAAATACTGTGTTTTATTGTGTGCTTAAATGTTGTTTGAGATTTCATCAATATTTATGTAAGGTTTGCAATTTTTCATGCAAAAGTCCTAAACATGTCCTTGGTAAAGAGTGCAATACAAATATACAGCTGCAAAAGAAGGTTGTGAACCTTTTGGAATTCCCTGGATGTCTGCTTTAATTCATCTTAACAATGAGGTCTGATCTTCATCTATGCTCCAAATACAGACAACCAAAGCTAATAACCCACAAACAATTGGAGGACTTCTTGTCAGTCCTGAACACATCATTTTAACATTCACAGTCCGCTCTGTGACCCTCCTGTCTTTACAGACTGGTTGACCCTTCTTTAATAGAAATGGCCTCCACCAAACTTCACGTGGCTGGTGGTCAGCCTTGAATTTTAACACTAGAATTACCAGAGCCTACGAAAAAACTCGTAAATCCGTCCCACCTTAAATCGCGTCTTAGATCCGTTTGCACCTCTCCGCCAACCCATGATGCTCCCTTCACCTTGATGCTTTAGTATCAATGTGCTGTTGTCTCTTACCTCCAAACATGGTGTCACATGTTTTGACAAATGAGTTCAACTTTTTCCTGATTCGTCTACAGAACATTGTTTGCTCTGGAACATTGTGGTGATCTTTTACAAGTTTGAGATGTGCAGTGATGCTTTTGTTAGATTATACTGGTTTCCTTCATGTTGTCCTTCCATTTTTCACTCCATCTTTTTTTTTTTCCACTAGTTTTTGCATTTGGCTGCAGTCAGTGTCACTTCTGGTTACATGAGGTGATACCTGGACCAAACAGAAATGGCACAGGTAGTCCAACTTCTCCTGGATTGGCAGACACATCAATACCACGTGTTATTGCCAGAAAGTTTGCTGTGTCTCCCAGCACAGGGTGTGGAGGAGATTCCAGGATACAGGGAGTTACTCTAGAAGAGCTGGACAGGGCCCCCTGTAGAAGGTCCTTAACCCATCAGCAGTACCCACTGGTATCTGCTCCTTTGGGCAAGGAGGAACAGGATGAGCACTGCCAGAGCCTACAAAATGATCTCCAGCAGGCAAGCCACTGGTGTGAATGTCTTTGACCAAACCATCAGAAACAGACTACATGAGGGTTCGACGTCCTCTAGTGGGCACTGTCAAGCTTGATTGGCATTGCCATAGAACACTAGGATTGGCAATTCCACTACTGGCACCCTGTGCTTTTCACAGATGAGAGCAGGTTCACCCTGAGCACATGTGACAGACGTGAAAGGGTCTGGAGAAGTCGTGGACAACGTTATGCTGCCTGTAACATTGCTCAGCATGACCGATTTGGTGGTGGGTCAGTCAGGGATGGTATAGCTGGGGGGGGGGGGGCATATTGATGGAGGGATGCACAGACCACTACAGGCCAGACAATGGCACCTTGACTACCATTAGGTATCTGGATGAAATTCTTGGCCCACCCTTTGTCAAACCCTATGCTGGTGCAGTGGCTCCTGGGTTCCTCCTGGTGCACGACAATTCCCGGCCTCATGTGTCTGCAAGAGTATGAAGGCAGTTCCTGGAGGATGAAGGAATTAATACCATTGACTGGCCCCCACACTCACTCACCTGACCTCAATCCAATAGAACATCTCTGGGTGGGACATTATGTTTCGGTCCATCCGACACCTCAGACTGTCCAGGAGCTCAGTGATGCCCTGGTCCAGATTTGGGAGGAGATCCCCCAGGACACCATCCGTCTTTTTATTAGAATGTTGTCAGGCATGCATACAAGCACATGGGTGCCATACAAACTACTGAATATGATTTGGAGTTGCTGCAAGTAAATTTTGGCCGAATGGACTTGCCTGCCTACTGCATCATTTATTCCCTTTGATTTTCGGGGTGTCTTTGAATTCAGCCCTCTGTAGGTTGATCATTTTCATTTCCATCAAACAATGTGGCTGCCATCCTTTCGTTCGTAACACATTACCATATCAGGCCATAGCAGTAGGGATAGCCAGCAGGATTTTTTTTCCCCATTGAGTGCTGATGGGTTTTCAAAGTGTTCGTTTAATTTTTTAGTGCGTAGAATTCGCACTATAACATGACATAAGCACAAAAGGCGGAAATGTACTTACAAACAAAAAGATCCAGATGCATAAATCAGTGCGGTCGCCAACTTCCATGTTCTTCCGCTACATAAATCCTGGCCAGCATGGAAATTAACGCACGTGCACGCGCCTGCTGCCCCACCCCAACTCCTCCCAGAATTACGCCTCTTTGAATATGGAAATCAATATAAATAGTCCTTAAGCTCAGTGTTCTGTGAAAAGGCAATAGCAAAAGTACGAGGGAAAAATAGAAAAATTTCAGCGAATATCAAGTGGAGGCAAAGAAAAACGTACTATTTGTTGGTTTAAACAGTGGTATAAACAACAAAAGGAAGTTGATTGAGTGACATACCGTGTCGGAGAAACTCGGAAGCTCAAGTTCACAGAGTCGCACAGTGCCCGAAATAAAAAAAGTTGTCAGATATCAAAGTCACCGTGAAAAGCGAGTCGTATCCCACCTTCTGAGTGTCATATGAAAGCTTATTAGGGTACAGTGGGAAAAAAAAAAGACAGTGTGAAAAAAGCACGAAATGTCAACTTTAATCTCGAAATTTCCACTTTAATCATGTAGTTTATTTTGTCATTAAAGTAGAACATCATAAACTCAATCTTAAAATCGTTTAGTTACAATGGGATTTGAGAAACTAGTAAATTAAAGTAGAGCGTTAAGTGCTTTGTTTTGTATTTGATCTTCTATGTGCTCTGTGCCTGAATCACTGCGTGCTCTTCCTCCAACAGGACACAGAATCAATTACATTCGTAATATTACAGCTCTCTGAAAAATTAAAATACTGAGAAGTATCCGTGATATCATTTTCATGATGATAGGAGTTACTAATCATGGGAACACGGTGGCACAGTGATTGTTCATGGCTTACGCAAGATGCTTGCTGCGCCATGTGTGACCTTTGATGAAATGCTTTATTACAGAAGTACTGTCTTTTTCAACCGTACTAACCACCAATTCCTGTCCGTCTTTTTCTTACTCTAAATACCCAATCGCCCCACAATCGGCTCTGTAATAGATGTTAAGCCATCTGTAAGCTTAGAACTAGAGAATCCATTCCCGGACAGGTTTATCCATTCCCAGGAACTCGGGAATCCCGCATGTCACACAGTGCACGGACATCTCACATGTGAACGGTTTTAGAATTAGCGACACTTATTTTTAATAAAACTACTGCAATATGTTGCCACCAATAAAAGACTAACCTTAACTACAAGCAGTTCATGCTGTCATATAAGTACACGTATCTAGTTAGTTGTGGTAATAAGAGTGTAGAAAGCACAACGTGTCGAGCGTGCGGTCGTCCAGGCGAGAGCGCACCTTCGTGCAGAGTACACCAGCTGCTGAGAAAGCACGCTCTGCCTCCACTGAAATAAGCGGCAAAGTCATCAGATACTAATACACTTGTTCTAAACAATGCCCGCACTTGCTGCTGCTCTGAAACACCATTTCAGCTTTTACTGATGCATCCAGTTTCTTGTCATTATTCTGTGATGGCAAGTTTCTTAGCACAGATAATGCGTATGCAACATATTGACACATTGCAGTTTCAAGTTGCTGTTCAAAGCTGTCAACAGCACAGACGTCAATGAACTCTGCCCCGTCCTGGCATTTGTGAGCTGCAGATTGCAGACACCTTCCAGTCCACTGTGCTTAGTCAGCCGGGAGACTGACTGCTGCTGGTCTGTTGTTGACTGAATTAATCGGCAGCACACTACACCGTGGGCCAAAAAACTGTGCCACTTAATTATTTTCAACTATAACAACGATCAAGTTATTTCTTGATCGATTTTTACACTTTTACACGCTATATATGCAAGCTTGGCCGTTCCCGTTTCCCCGGTAATTACAGCAGTTTCATTCCCGGGAATGAAAAATGCCCGGGAATGGATTCCCTACTTAGAACACAGATTCTTCAAAACTTTTAAGGAACATTGAAATATCTTTATATCTTTATAATGTTTAATTATGCTATCCATCTATTCTTCCAGTGTCGCGCTAGCCACAGCAAGAATACAGCGCTGTAATAAAAAGGTTTTCTCTGTAACAGGAGAAGGGATAAAATAAAGGAGAAAGAGGGGGTTGGTCGCTTAAGTGCAAAACCAGCTACAAAGATTGGAATGTTTGGGATGATAGCGAAAGAATGTGCAAAAACTTCTTTCTCATAAAGGGTTTCAGAATGTTTTAGGGAAAGGTTAATTAATGCAAGATGTTTTTCTGTAAGTTGTTTTGATGTCTCTAAGAAGGGTTGTTTTAGGCTTAGTAGAGATAACACATAAGTTGTCCCGTGGGAAGATGTGTGCAGAAACTGATCACTTCTGTATACACTGCTTACACGTAAGCCATTTTGGGCAAGGACACTCAATTAGTATATAAGGGAAGGTTCCGCCTCAGTTTCTTTGGAAGCTCAACCATGGGGAACGTGCACACCGCCCGGTATTGGACCAGGCTCACGAGTTGATCCTCTGACGAGACTGACACGCGGGCTCCCTCAGTCTACTGGTCTAGGATGATGGCTCTGGGTCTTTTGATATTACTGTAAGTATAGTATAATTCATATATCTGCATGTACATTGCTATTATATTGTATGTAACTGATATTATATTTGAACAAGTAAACACAATTGAAGTATTGGACCTTTCCTCTCTGATTCTTGCCTGCTTATTTTCTGTTAAAACCTTTGAACCATTTTCCCAAACTAAAACAAGCGTGATGCAGGAACAATCCGTGCACGGAGCTCAAGCTTCTCGCTAGCGCTGTGGCACCGTGTAAAGTTTTATCTGTATAATGAATATATTTTGCTGCATTTCATCTTAAAAATATATAGTCATCATATGTAAATGCGCGCTTTAAAAAGTGGCTCAGGTTGTGCAATATTATAATTATCATAAGTACAATTACCTCACTGTAACTTGCAAGTACAAACAGTTCTACAAGGAGCACTTGATAGACTAATTGAGTGCGTTAAGAGTTCTTGAGATGAAACTGTTTGTGAACAGCGAAGTCCGAACAGGAAAGGCTCTGAAGCGTTTGCCGTGTGAGAAGAGTTCAAATGGCGAATGGCTGTATACAGGTAATTCTCTTTCCGATCAGCTGCTGTAGATCTGTGATTCACACTCAGATACAGTGTTATAAATACTCCGAGTGGTGCAGTGAGAGTAATATGGAAAAAGATGATCCACTGTGGCAACCCCTAACGGGAGCAGAAGAAGGTGCAGTGAAAGTAACAACGCTAAAGCAGCTATTGAATTTAGAATAGTTTGACCATTCTGTGGACCATTTATATTGTTACAGGTTAATTACAATCACATGCCTTAAACTAATCTTCTATACAGTAATCCCTCCTCCATCGCGGGGGTTGCGTTCCAGACTCCCCCGCGAAAGGTGAAAATCCGCGAAGTAGAAACCATATGTTTATATGGTTATTTTTATATTGTTATGCTTGGGTCACAGATTTGCACAGAAACACAGGAGGTTGTAGAGAGACAGGAACGTTATTCAAACACTGCCAACAAACATTTGTCTCTTTTTCAAAAGTTTAAACTGTGCTCCATGACAAGACAGAGATGACAGTTCCGTCTCACAATTAAAAGAATGCAAACACATCTTCCTCTTCAAAGGAGTGTGCATCAGGGAGAGAGAGCAAGAGAGAGAAAAAAAAAAGCAAACGGTCAAAAATCAATAGGGCTGTTTGGCTTTTAAATATGCGAAGCACCGCCGGACAAAGTAGCTGTAAGGAAGGGAGCAAGCATTTTTCCGCATTTTTTTGAGGTCTCCAGTCTCCAAAAAATACAAAGCAGTGCTAGAAAATTTGCAGAGGAAAGCTAATTCTAGGGGTGAGATGTAGAATTATCGGAAAAGATTAAATGAGTTCAACCTTTTCAGTTTAAGCAAATGGAGATTAAGAGGAGGCATGACTGAAGTGTTTAACGTCATGAAAGTAATTAGAGCAGTGGAGCCTGGCTGTTACTTTTAAAAAGAGTTCAACAAGAACATGAAGACACAGTTGGAGACTTCTTGGGGGATAATTCCACATAAAGATCTCTAACGGATTAAAAAACCCAGCTAAGATTCCCACCGTTGATTAAGATGGTGATTTATTTATTTTTTCAGTCGGGATCCCAGGAATGCACCCAACTCACACACACTCCCTTGCAGAGACAAAAAAGCAACCGGTAATAGAAATTAAAGAATATTAAATGAAAATGATCCTACCCCAGTTCCCCTTACGGTGATATACAATAAACACGAATTCAACAATAACAAACCACTAACACAAACCACACACAATGAAGTCCATGTAAACGGCAACTGATAAAATGAAATGATGGTGGTAGGTAGTCCAGAGATCAGCACGCTGTATATGAACGTAAAGGTCAGTCCTACTGGTATTTCCTGATGAGATGATGACTTGTCAATGGGATCAGGAGCGCTCCTTTCTTTGCAGGATGACAATAAATCCTCAGACAGTCCTCATGCAGCAGGAAGACACCAGACAGTCCATACACCCAAAACAGGAGACGATCTCCAGGACAAAATGAGAAAACACAAGTAGCAAAATGGGAAGGCAGACAGATAGGCAACTCCAGACACCAAACACAAAAGACTTTTTGTCCTCTGAACTGGCCTCCTTTTAAATGTTGCGCCTGCCTCCTTGTCCCCAGCAGCCCCTGCACCCTCAGCAGACGACCAATCAGAGCCACTGCTGGGAGTTGAAGTTTCATTCCCCAGTAGCTCCGCTACACATTGAAGAGTTTTTCTTCACACAGAAAACAACAGACAACATTACCAGGTAGTGTGTTGGAAAGTAGGACTTTTAGGAACTTTGAAAACTCAAAGTGATGTTGTTTTAGAGAGGTTAGGTGGATCAAATTGGCAAGAGTTGTTGGGCTGAATGGCCTGTTCTCATCAGATTTTTTGTAATATTTCCAATTTCTGTTTAATCAAAGGAAAATAATTTTGTACGGCTGTGATTTTTGTCCACCTTTCCTTGCTCTGTATGAAGATGGGGTCTTCATCTTTGTATGAAAATGTGCTATATAAATAAATGTTATTGTTGCTGTCTCTGGCTGTTAGACTGATGTCAAGGTGACTCACGCACACTCAATTTAAGAAACTGAAAAATACCCCCAGGCTACCAGCTGCAACACAAGCCCGAAAGATGATCAATCTTCTCCCATTGCTTCACAGTCAGAGATGTGCTGTTGTCATGGAATTCAGCCCCCTTTTTTCTCCAAACCCACCTTTGCACATTGTGGCCAACAAGTACTCTTTTGACTTCATCAGTCCACAGGACTTGTTTGCAAAATGCATCTGGCTTGTTTAGATGTTCATCTGCAAACTTCTGATACTGAATTTTATGGTGAGGACACAGGAGAGGTTTTCTTCTAATGGCTTTTTCGTGAAGGTCATATCTGTGGTGGTGTCACTGCACCAGAAGAACAGCGCATCACCACTCCAGAGTGTGACTACAAAACACCTTCATGAAGCTTTTGGGGTTTTGAATTGCCTTTCTAGCAATCTTATGAGCAGTTCTCTTGAAAATTGTTTTGGTTTTCCAGACGGCTAACTGCCATTTCTTAATAACGATACAAACTGAGGAAATGGCTCCTTGAAAACTCTTTGCTGTCTTCTTGTAGGCTTTTCCTGCTTTGTGGGCACCACTTATTTTATTCCTCAGAGTGCTAGGACAAGCTGTGAGGAGTCTGAGAATTGACACAGCTTTGAAATTTGCATCATGTTGCCATTCCTAATGATGATTGTGAACAAGCCAAAGCCCTTAAGGAGCTAATTTAAACTATGACATCGGGGGGGATGTGTGGGGGTTTAGAGTTATCTGAGACCTCTGATCACTTGGGGTGCCCATACATTAGTGGGGCACTTCTTCCTTTTCTCATACTACAAAGCAAAAATAATACACAAATCTTGTTTAAATCGCAGAAAAGAATGGTGGCCTTTGGAGATCAATTCATCTTCTATTGACTTAACTATTCACAGTAACAGTTATTTTGATCTGGGGGAGTCCCCACACTTTCACATGTCACTGTATATGAAATGTCACGAAGTGTACGTCTAAAACAAACCATCCTCTCACCAGTGTATATCGTGCATCCATGTTATAGGACTTAAATGATGGAATCCTAAACTTTCTATTATAGAAAATGGCTCAGTATCTAAAATGATAAATTGCAATTATTTTTGAGGGATACTCTGATTTTTTTTTTTTTTTTTGTCCTGTCCCGATCATATTTCTGGTTCTTTTCAAACAGTGCCATTACTGAGAGCTGAGACGCATTTGTTTCCTTAGTGGTTTTCCTGCTCTCACTGCATTGCTGAAAGTCGATGCGCTCAATCGAGTGTTACATCTACAAGTGTCTCATCAAATAAGTTGGTACAAATTTTTCATTTTAAACTTCACATATAACATTTCTATCGCTTTTCAGGTACTTTTAAGATATTTCCAAACAGCAGTTATTTTCTACACCACTTTCCACTTTGTGCTCTCTGTCAGTGCTGCGCGTGCCCTCAGATTAAAATATTCCATATCAAGAAATCGGTAGACAAGTCAACCAACTACAAACCGATTTCACAATAAACAGCAAAAACTGGACAATTTTAATTCAAGGCCGATTAATTTGCCTAACACAGCAATTCTCAACCTTTTTCTCCTTGTGAACCACTTCAAAAAACTGGAATAAATTGGCGAACCCCCTGTGTAGTCATTACGATATCTTTATATATAATCTTCATTTGGATCTTGATCTGTGTTTGTCCGCGAATTCATGTTCCTCTGACACTGCCTTGGTTGTTACTTTTGTTTACAAACACTGTCGACACCACTCTTTGTGTTTAGACCTGGCGTCGACACCTACTTCATTGTCGAGACTGTGGTTTTTTGTGTTTCTATCGACCGTCGTTGGCACCACTTCGTCCAAATCGAATGTTCACCCACTTCTTGGAGTCGGCAGTCAGAGTATGTAAGTCGGACACACTTCTGTGATTTTCCATCAATCGGCGTTTGGAGTTCAAGAAAGAAGCATTGGTTCTTCCTTACTCTTTGGATTGCCACAAAGCAACCTGCGAGATTGGAGAAAGGTTGAGAACAGATCGTGAGAGGAAACGACAGCGTCGTGAAAACGAGACGGACTGTGAACGGAGAGAAGCAGAAATGCTCCTCCACCACCACATAATTACTATTCGGACAGTGATTCCGAGTAGGCCGTTCCTATCGAATCAATGTCCAATGGTTTTGTTTTGTAATTTTGTTTCCCTTATAAAAAATCATAATGCTGTGTGACGAAGGGCCCAGTTCACGACTGGCAGCCGCGTTTAAACAGGGAGCGCTTCACAGACAACTTTAATACACGCAACGTAGTTGGGCGCACATGGCTAGTAGTAAATAAAACAATTGGATTGTTTATTAAAATTTATTTTCCATTTTGAATACTAAATAATTCATAATGAAAAACCTAAACATAATTGTAAAACATTTACAGACAAACATTAATAAAACTAAGGTTTAACCTTGTACGTTGGATGTTTTGTTTCTATGTGTTTACGAAGAAGATGATATTTTAAACTGCTGTTGTCAGACTTCATTACAAATTACACAAAGCGGTTTAGGTTCCGACTCATCCCCGGTAAAATAAAAACCCATTTGTAAATAGTCACTGTCATATTTTCATTTCTTCTCTTTTGTCCTACTATGTTTGCCTATTTTTTCCTTCCTTTCAGTCTGGAGAGATGTTAGCTCACTGCAACTTTCAGTGTCATCACCCTGTGTTGGTACCAAATCAGGGACTGAAGTAGAAGCAATTGATTTCTCGTCCAGCTTTTTGTCAGATTTGATGAATCTACCCATTTTTAACCATCAATCCATAATAAAATTACGGAGTAATAATTATTCACTTTTGATGTGCGCACGTTTAAGTAAAAAGTCTTTATCGTAATTTATTTACACACACTATGCACTACTAATTTATCTTATTAAAATCACTCGTGGTTCTTAAGCGCATCGTACGATTCAATTCGACTCTACTCTTCCTTGTCTGATTGATGTGTTTTTATATCGGCAGACGTTATTCTTGCTCTTTCGAGCGCATTCGGGGTTCTCGGTTTGCTGAATTGGAAGTTTCTGGATCATACGAGAATGTACACGCATCGCCAGTGGCGTAGCGTCTCATTGCGTTACATATTGTTACCTGTTGCGACTCAACAAGTTTACGGAATCTTCCGTCGCAATGCGTAAGTGACTGAGGTAATATTCACGAATTTGACATTTTAATTGATTTGTTGACCCATTTTTATTATTGTATTATTAATAGTACTGTGAATATATTTGCCAACATTTAATATTTAGTTATTTTTTACGTTGGGGATTTAAAATTCCGCCATTACAATATTTTTTTTGCAAACCCCTTTTATAAAGCATGCGAGCCACCGATTGGGAATCACTGGTCTAACACTACTGTTATAGTTCAGTTGTATTTATTGTTTATAGCGCTCTTCATTGAGTGCAGGCTTAGACTGCTTGATGTTTTCATCCATAACAGAGATAATAATTCCATACGTGAACACACACATTAGAGCAAATAGACAGTAAACCTGGCAAATTTTAGTTTACTCAACATAAGTCCTGACAGTAGATACCCATAAACATTATAATGGTGAGTATAAAGGTGACCAGTGTGTCACAAAGGTGACCAGTCCTTGTGTCACCTGCCTCTCCCCTATAGAGCTGAAATACCAACAGCTTCTCATTTTTCTCCGAGGTCACAGCAGCTTCTGTAGGCCTGGGCACTGAGGCGTCACTCATCCATTGCTCTCTTTTCCTTGGTGATTTAATGAAGCCATTTTGATGTTTATTTTGGTGTAAAATGGTTTTGGTTTAATTGTGCATAAATGTAAGGACACATTCTGATTATTGAAAGTGCCTTTTTCATGCTTGGCATGGCATTGTGTTTTATACAGTACTCTCTGTAATGGCTGAAACAAAGTATTATTTTTCTTTCATTTACCCCTTTTCTCAACAGACTAAAAAAATTTAGATTTGATTAAAGTTACACATTTTCATTAAAAGGGGATTTGCAAACATTTCAGTCACACACTGTAGAAATGACAGCACTTTTTCTACATGACCCCCTCCCCCTCCATTTCAGGGCACCGTAATGTTTGGGCCAATTGATGTCAGAGGAGTTTGTGATTCCTCAGGTGTGTTTCATTGCCTAAGACACCTCATCTTGTTTCTGCCCTTTGGAGTTTGTAGTGGCCATTGTTCAACAGCTGTGCCAATGATAGTCAAAGAAGCCATTATGAGGCTGAAAAACAATAATAAAACCATTAGAGACATCAGTAAAACGTTAGGATGACCTAAATCAACTGTGTGGAATATCAACAAGAAGAATGCACAGGTGAGCTCAGTAATCACAAAGGGACAGATAGGCCAAGGAAGACCACCACTGCTGATGACAGAAGATGTTGCTGCAGATTGCATTTTGATTACAGCTTGCACATCCTGATAGTAAGGATATTGCGTGCATCTCTGTAACATCTTAAATGTACCACCCCATACAGATGTCATGATGTGGCTCAGGGTGACTCAGAGGTTCCTCACCGGTCAGGCAGTTCACACTGAAAAGCCGCCATCACCAAATAACCCACAGCTGTTAAGACCTGTAATGAAGGCACATGTTCAGCACACACTTCAAAGAGGATGACAGTAGGGAGTCTAAATCAGCTTAGAATTCAGTCATCATCATGAGCCAAAATGTCATTGTGATATATCAACTCACTTCTTGTGTAGCCTTTCAAACATCAGAATGTGAAATGTGCAATGAAATGAGATTTTCTGCTCAGTTTGTTTGTCCACCAGGTGTTGCTAAAATGCCAACACAAATAAAGTCTGTATGGGACTTACAAATGCTCAAAACTTGTAGTAACTTTAAGCCAATTTAAACACAAAGTTCTAGTTTTAAGAATCAGAACTTTTGTGTGAGAAATGGCTTACACATGTTGCCGAGCATAAGCAAGTTTTATACATGTGGCCCTGCTAAGTAGTTGTAATAGAAAACGTAAAATTAACAAATTGAGTGTGCTTTCCAGTTTTATAATTGGTTATGCTTATCAAAGGTTGTTCCTAATTTCAGCCATGTATTTAATACGAGTTAATGTTAATAATAAAGGCAGTAGACTGAAAGTAAGCTCTTTTTTCCCCTTTTCTTTTAAACTTTGTACAGGAAACAAAGATCAGTGCAGTTTGGAATCTGGAAAAGAATTCTCTGGCAGGAGTGCTCTTCAGATCCACACTGGACTTCACACGGGAGAGAAGCCGTATTGCTGTAATGACTGTGGTAAACAATTTTCACAAATGAGCAATCTGAAGAGCCACACTAGAATTCACACGGGAGAGAAGCCGTATTGCTGTAATGAATGTGGTAAACAGTTTTCACATAAAATCAATCTGAAGAGCCACACTCGAATTCACACTGGAGAGAAGCTGTATTGCTGTAATGACTGTGGTAAACAATTTTCACAAATGAGCAGTCTGAAGAGCCACACTCGAATTCACACTGGAGAGAAGCCGTATTGCTGTAATGAATGTGGTAAACAGTTTTCACATAAAATCAATCTGAAGAGCCACACTCGAATTCACACTGGAGAGAAGCTGTATTGCTGTAATGACTGTGGTAAACTATTTTCACAAATGAGCAGTCTGAAGAGCCACACTCGAATTCACACCGGAGAGAAGCCGTATTGCTGTAATGAATGTGGTAAACAGTTTTCACGTATAAGCAGTCTGAAGGATCACACTAGAGTTCACACGAGAGAGAAGCCGTATTGCTGTAATGAATGTGGTAAACAGTTTTCACAAATGAGCCATCTTCAGATACACACGAGAGTTCACACTGGAGAGAAGCCGTATTGCTGTAATGAATGTGGTAAACAATTTTCATGTATAAGCAATCTTCAGAGACACACTAGAGTTCACAACAGAATATAAAGGGTAGCAGTTCAAAAATCAGTCCAGAAAAACAAGCACCCTTCAGAACTCGAGAGTGAGGTTCACTCCTGTCTTGAAAAGTAAGCATTGTTGACAAATTAATCTCTGAGAGAAGCCATATTGCTGTTTGGAATGTGGCAAACATATCTGTCAGAGGGGTTCTCTTCAGAGACGCACCAGAATTCACACTGGAGAGAAGTACAACTGAACTGTCCTGACTAAAGAGTGAGGTTCACTACTGCCTGGACAGTAAGCACATGTAACTGACTGGAATCCATCCTACTTAGTGTTGTGTCAAAAACAAATCAACATGGAGGAGAAATAGAAGTTTATATCCTTTTTCCTTTTCCAGAAACAAAATAAAGAACAGGGCGTCATACAAACCGCTTCTCACCAAAGCCCCTACAGCCTCCACCATGCGCCTAGCTCTGTTTTCATAACATACGTATTACATATAGAACTATTTACAATATATTACACACATTTCATAAGAAAAGAACTTCTACAATATACATAACCTCACATAATAAATCATAGTTCAGCTATATAATTATATTTTTATATAACAAAAAATAAACGTTTCCAAAAACTAACTGTAGCACCCCTCTGCTTTTACTGAGGGTTCTTACCTGAGTTGTTTTCTTCTTTTTTTCCTTCTTTACTTTCTGTAAATATAAATTTTTACCTTAGTGTTCTCAGCACAACTGTTTCAAGGAACAAACCTGTGTTACTAATGTAATTTACATAACTCTACCATTAATTGTACAATTCGTTACTAGACTCCACATAAGGATACTATAGCCACCTGACAAACGTGATTTCCTTTTTTTTTTTTTTTCTTCCCCTTTTATTGCTTAGCCAGCCATTATGTATATAAAAAGGCAAAGTTCAATGGTTTAGTTTAAATAAATTATTTACATATATACATAACACATCCATACAAAAGTATAAATTTAAATAATCCAAGAAATCTATATCAGTGTTGAACCAGCAGTCCTTTCTTTGAATGCAAAGATGTCAATAACCAATACAATCACCTTATAAAACCGAAGGTGGCAAACTAAATTAAAGGAACCAAACAAAAGTTGGGTAAAAGGTACCACAGATGAGCGTTGCAGGCCTGTTACTTGAAGGTGCTTGTGACGTTACTCGTTGACTGCCTCTTATTCTGTAATAGAGCAGACGGGTCTCGTTTTCTGGTTTCCAGCAGATGTGCGTCCCCTTTCGTTTCTTTCCTAGCGAGTATCAATTCTCAGCGATAGTTGGTCAGCTGTAACAATATCCAATATCGACAATGTAATCCAATGTCTGCAGACGTCTTCCGTGTTCAGCATTTCACAGACAGTGCTCCCTAGCTCACTGGTTGGTCGTTCTCGACCAGTCCGTCCAAACACAATCACATTCACGTTTTCTGTCCCGACTGTTAATTCCGTGCTGGAATCTGGTCGTCTTTTTAAACTCCTCGCTGATGTTTACCATGGACTGCGTTTCAATCCTCGCTTTCAGCACAAAAGCCCAGTTCTCTCCTTTCTTTTCTCGCCCCTCCTTTTCTCGTGTTTTCTGACCTCTGACCCCTTTTGCTACTTTCCAAACCAATAAAATAATTTAATATAAATACCAGCATTTACTTTTTATATTTAAAACCTTAGAAATTACATAACGTTTTAACAACACATACAATAAATTTGACTGTATTAATCAAATTTATATTACACCATTGCTATTACCACCACATAACTTGTGTTTTAAGGGGCTACATAACAAAAAAAAAAAAAAAAACAGGGTGCCATACAAACAGCTTCTCGCCAATGCTTATTAAATAATAAATCAAATCAGTTACTAATCATTACAAACACAAACTGTTAATACAATATAAATAAAATGTAAAATGAAAATCCAAAGTATCCTTATGGTCATGTTGTACACCATGCTGAATTATATTAAAACGCTGTGGTAGCGCACTAAAAGAAGAAATGCTGTTTTTTTAAATTTAGTTTTGTTTTTATTTTTTTGCTTTTGATAATAAAACATACAATGACTGTATACAAGAGCTCAGTGGGAGGGGAGCACATTAGTTATTTAACACTTGAGAATTACCAAATAATATTTATGTCAAATAGAATAAAATTAGAAAAAGCTTGGAGAGAGCAGACTTACCTGTACAGCATCCACCATCACCTGAGGGTGCCTGCTGTCTGTGGAGAGTCGCATTAATTAATTAGCATTTGTACTACAAAATACCATTGGTATGAAACTAAGTACACGCAAACAATTACTTTTGGTGGAAATTCATAACTAAAAGCTACAAACAAACAAATTAAAAATCAGAATACACTTTGCTACACATACAAAGGCCAAGAAAATTTGGAGGAATTCATCTCGAGAAGCCATATTGCTGTACTGGATGTGGCCGACGAGTCTCACAAACCAGAATCTTCTGGGCCACAAAAGAATTCAGACTGGGTGCCACCTCCAGAAGTGGGCTTAGTTGGAGAAGATCTACACCGGGGGCATCAACCCCCTTTGTCTTGGTTTACCACCCTAAAGAATTTAAATATTCTGCAGTACCCACATTTTATTTTGGTGTTAAATCGTTTATTCCTGAACTGTTATTATGTAAAAGTAATGGTGGAATTTATTTCTCCCACCCAGAAAAATATTCTTTCAGAGAGCTTTCATAAGGTACTAGCAATGGTAACCTGTCAAAGACGTGTTTGAGTGAATTTCAAAAGGATTTGATATGTTATGACTGATAGGCACTGATAGTGTGTCACCAGGAGGAGGTCACTTCACCTGCTTGTGCTAATAGTGAAAAAACAAAAGAAATGTAAGCAATTGTGTCTCACATGTTGTAAGTCGCCTTGTCATCAGTCACATATTAATAATAATTACAAGAAAGTTTAGTAAAATAACGCCCTCGGCCAAAAGGGGTTTCCTGTTCCTCAGAGACTTTGAATTCTGCTCTCTTGATTTACTTACAGTGTGCTTTCATGTTTGTTGTTGTAAATTGTTTGTTGCTTTGAATAAATTAGAAAATCCTCAAATTCACCTGTCTGTCCTCTCCAATCATCTGACGGTGACTCCTGCACTCGACTTTCTGTTGGCCAAACCCCGTGAATTACCACATTTTTCAGAGGTCCATGAAACCCTTCTTTAACACGCTGTATTGAGTTGGAACAGAAGCAGACTGACTGAAACCAAAATGGCCAAGGCAGTGTGTGCGGAGGAGCCTAACCTCATCTCTAGTGAACTGGGCATTGTGGAATGGAAATTTTCAGTTTACAGATAACTGTCCTTTTTATATTATAAGAAAATGTGTACTTGACAGTTTTCAGAAACTGTATATGTGACCTTTAACATATATTACTGATGCTGACCTGTGTGAGCAGTTCAAAAGAATCTGACTTTACCAGAAAGCTGCCTTTACCAGAAATGTATTTTTATAAACTGTTCTTCCTGTTTTACGAATAAGCTAAGCTATGAACTCATCTGTAACCGCCGTCTATTTTAAGCCCTAAAAGGCTCATGCATTAATCTGCCTTTATACGAACTTGTAAAGTTTGCACACAATCAGCTGATATAAAAGAGCTGAACTCTTTCCTGTCAGCGCGCATGCTACTGACACTCCAGTCTAGGTATGCAACAATAAAAGGAAGCTTATGAACATTTCTTCTGGTGTGAGACTCTGACTCCTTCCATTTTACGGGTCAACAATTCTTTCTTCCACAGTTTTTTGGCACCCCAGATGGGACCAAAGACGATCGGTTGACTTCTTCAACGGAATTCGGTCCGGTGATCTGACCCAGATGGCAGACTGTCTTTGAGCTCCGACAGCAGGAAAAATCAGTTCTGGCAAACCTTAGGACTGCCCTGCGCTGGTCGACTTCTGTGAAAGGAGTCTCCGGTCTCCTTTGGACGTCCCAGAGTACAGGTCTCCTTTTTACTACACCAGTCCTAAATATCTAGACTGGGGTAAGTACCCCCGGGGGAACCGTTGGGTATTTTGGGAGTTTTTTAGTGGTATGGGTGATATTGAAAATTAAATAGAAACTAACTGACGGACCTGGAAAAATCTACTCATATAAATAAGTGTTAAACTGGAAAAGAAAAAGATTAGATATCCTTATCGGAATAAAAATTAAGGGAATAGTTGACGGGACATTAAGGTGCGTGGCACACCAGGAAAAGAACCCGTGTTCTATTATATGGCTATAAGGTTTTAAGGCTGGGACAATAGTTTACCACAGGAAATATAGACTCTTAAAGAGGAAAAAGAAGAATAAATTGTACACTGGAAAAGAGTAGATCTTACATTGAAGGAAAATGGGTTCTGTCAGTAGTAAAGAAAAAATAAAAAATAATGAACAATCCGGGGAAAGGGGGAAGGGGATGACATTGGAAGGATTATTTTTGGAGGATCAACAGACGCCGAAAAAGGGGTCGCCGAGAAAATTAGTCGAGAAAAGTACAGGTTTAGATTTTAAGTAAGCATGTAAAAAGTGGAATAAACAAAGTGGGGGCCGTTGGCCACTAGAGGGAACAGGTGAAGTAAATGAGATACAAGAGATAAGGAAGATTCTGTGTAGAAATACACAGGGATGTTGTAATGGAGGTCCATATCGGATGGACATGTTTGACAGGTGGGAATTGGTCATTAAAGATCGAAATCTGGAGACTGTCCAGAAACAAAATAAATTATTGAGGGTTAGTGAAGATAAGAATAAAAAAGAGAAAGAAGAGTTATTAATTGCGTTACAGAAAGCCCGAACCCCTGAATCAGGAATGTCAACAGCCAGGAACAAAAAGAAAAATGATCCCAATAAAGACCCGATGTATCCCGTAATATGTCCTCCTCCACCCCCCTACCAACCACCACCACCTCCCCCTGCCCCTCCAGTAATCCCGAGTGCCCCTCAGGTGTCAAGTGACTCGTCAGAAGATGATACTGATGTCCATATAGACTCAGGGTTCACTCATACGAGTTCTGGTCAAACCCCTGTTGGTCGCAGAACCAGAGCACAACTAATCCAAGGCCCAGTTTTCTCTGTTTCTTCCGTCCCTCCGAGTTCCCAGAGATCCTCAGATTTCACCACCTCCTGTCCACTAATAGAGGTCCCCAATCCCTGCTACAACCCTGCCCAAGCAGTGAATGCCCAAAACCCCACCACTGTTATGATTCATCGAAACTGGGACATTCAGGAATTGAAAGATGTTGTTACTGAACTGCCGGCCCCTAAGGCGGTGGGTGGACTGAAATTTGTGGAACAATTGGAACAGTTGGATAGTATGTATAAGCCCAACGCCGCGGAATGGACGCAGGTGTTAAGACGAAAGCTAGGCACTACTTGGGCCACTGTAAATCGAGGTACCCAAAATGGGCAACCTTGGGCTTGGAATGCTGCTCTACATCGAGGGGACGGGGTGGATGGAAACGTCGCATTCCAGGAACAATGGGAAACTTTGAAACAGAATATTGCAGGAAAATATAAAAAGGGCAAAGATTGGTCCCTCATCTCCGCCGCAAAACAAAAGAAAGATGAAACAGTAGATGAATGGGCACATAGAGTACAAGACTTGATGGCAAATCACAATGGTTTGGAGAATGTGGACGACCGACAACGTGCAGCTGTGCCTCCTTTTGTTTCAGGACTGAGATCTGACATACAAAGTAAAGTACGCACTTCCTGTATTGGATGGGAAAGTGCTGCATGTTCTCTTCTGAGGACTATACACCTGGTTTTCCAGAGAATCGAGGATGGCCATAGGAATCCACAGGGACCTACTGTTCTGCTTTACTTTCTCCTCTTTTGACTCTAGACTCTGAGACTGATCCTTTTCTTCCCCTGCATATTAATCAACAAGAGACTATGTTTCTAGTGGACACTGGTGCCACACGCTCAACTCTTTCTACAGTAAAGGTCCCTGCCTCGAACGATACAACCACCGTCCTCACCGCCTCAGGCCAACCTCATGTTCTTAAGGTCTCTGTCCCGTTACATGTCCAATCTAATCTGTCTGGCCCTTCCATCTCTCACCGTTTCCTCCTCAATCCCTTATGTCCTGTTAACCTTCTAGGCCGTGACCTCATGTCTAAATTATCTCTTTCCATGTCTGTGACTGAACATGGTTTTCACTGCTCTTCCCCAAAGTTATTTTATCAGGCCACCCGTCCTCGCCCCTCCTTCGCAGCTTGGACCCTTCTTCCCACCCCCACTTCCATGCTCCTCATGGCTTTACATTCCTTCCCCCCCTGTGTGTTTCCCCTGCTCCAAGTCCCTGAGATTGCTCACTGTACAGCCCAGTATTTTCCCTCTGAGGTTGATATTCCCTGGGTCGAATCCTTCCTACGATCTGCTACTCCCCAGGAATCCCTATTTATTCCATGTCTGTTTATTTCTTCCACCATGGCCGCAGCGGCTGTCCAACTTGATCACACCAACAACCCTACTATTTAGGTGTAGAAGAGAACATCTGAGCTGATATCTCCACATTCAGCCAAACCCCAACTCACACACTGCAGACAACCCATCTGTGGATGCCGCTACGGCCTTTCGGACAACGGGCTCCATGCAGTAAGCTTGAAGTGCTCGGCCGAGGCTGTTGAGAGACGAAGATTGCATCTCACCATTCAGACTGGGATGTGAGATGCTGTCCTTAGAGAGGTGATGTGCCCTCCATCGTGAGCTCCAAGGAAAGTGCTGGTAGCAAACCGAGAAGTGCAGTTAAGTAACCGATCAGTTAAATCAGCAGTAACAGATTCAGTGGATGTAAAGCTTTAATCCAACTCTGTTTTTTCCCCCATCGAGAAAAGTGAGGTAAAGAAACGTGCTGAACTGGAGGAGATTAGGATTTTATATTTAATGAGCAATGTAATGAATTTAATTTAAGTAACCTTTGTTTTTGAACATTTGTTTTTCTATCTGGGATATCATCTGTGGAATGAATAGCGGAAATAAACTGTCTGCCTAAGCAACTGGCTGAATAAATAGTCAGAAACGCAATGTCTTATTTTTCTTCTTCATATCATTTTAAAGACAGAATTATTGACATAACCAAAGTGCTGACTAATTTGCATTGTTGTGTGGCTTAAAATTAAAAATAAAAATCCTACTTTGAGCCATTGACTGATTAGTGTTTCACTGTTTGTTCATTAGTTTCTGTTACACAAAACTGTTTAATAAACAAACTAAAATGCAGGTAAAATTACGTTGCAACGAACTCCCAGGCACCTACAAAATATTTAGTTGTAATGATATTCTGTATTTGTTACTATAGTGCTTTCTTTAACTTGTGTCCAGGCGTCTGCAATCATTTCAATGGCTTCTTTTGTGTTAATTTTAATCTCCTCCTGCCTACAAGTTATGCTGATGATATTTTTTCTCGGCATTTCCTTGCCATAATACACTTTCAGGGTGCGAATGATGTCCAAATCCAATGGCTGAAGCACTGCTGTGCAACTGGGCGGGAGGAATTCAACACAAACATTATCTAAATGTGGAAGCATGTTGTGTGCAGCACAGTTATCAATCAGAAGCTGAATCATCCTTCTTCATATTGTGAGGTTTCTGAACACTTTTGAGAACCCCTCCACTCCCCACCGAACGGCAACGACACACTGAATTCTGTCCCAAAGCACGATCGCAGTGTCTGTTGAAGATTGTTTGTCCGTTTGCTGGGGCAGGGCAATAGGAGCCTGACAGCACTTCAGTGAAGCGCCACATAAGCAAATCATTAAAGATCGGGGTAGCGCTATAAGTCCCCGTCTTCCACCCCAAAACACGAGGCTTCGTCGCAGTCCTTTTGCAAAACCAGCTTTATTCAGCTTGAAACAGGAACGGCACACTTATTTATTGTAGCCTGATCTGCCACTCTGCTATACACAGACACAACAGTCATGAAGGGTCGTGGCCAGGTCAGTGACCAAGTAATCCTGTTATCTCCATTTACAATGTACCTGCTCCTAACCTTGTATCACCCATCGAGATCTTTTCTGTTTACTTTGGCAGAGAGACACAGCATAGCTGTGAGCCTGCTTTTGCCCCGTACAGAAACGGGGATGATCTTTGCAATGCTGTCTAGTTGGCGGAGGTCCCAAGAGAGTTTACAAACCTCACATTTTCTCGAACGAGCATCAATGAACCACATAAATTTGGACCGTGAGTTCTTTTAGCAAATGTGTGCCCTTTGTCCCTTTTTAAGACCACTTACATTGACCACAGGAAGATATGAACTTGTGTTAAAGGCTTGTATGGGTGATCCTGTTTCTTGTGTCAGCTGCCCAATTACACTTATCAGCAAAATGCTTGAGCAGTACCCACAGATGAAGTTGGCCCTTCTGGCCTCCCGTGTCGGAAGAGGAATCTCCAACTGTTTTTGAAGGAACTGAAAGAAGGATCCCAGTTTTCATGGAGTGGCGAAGAATGCTGAACTCAGCTGAAAATACATAATTGTTCTTGATTATTTAAAATGTGGGGTGTATTTGATAGAAAAGGGGTTGTTTAGGATATACTTTTTATACAAATTATAAATAGAAATTATAAAGCCAAGTATAGATTTTTTTTATACATGATTTAAAAGGGAACTGCAGCTTATATGAAGTGTGAATCATCCCTGACCTCCTCCCTCCTTAGCTTCAGGTGTTTTGGAAAGAGCTGAAAAATGACCGCCGTATTCATGGAATAGCGCCATGGTGTTTTAAAGCGGCTTTTTCTATCACCAGATTGTCCAAGTGGTGAAGGCTTTGGACTTAAGATCCAAGGGGCAAATGCCGGCGTGGGTTCGAATCCCGCTTCTTGTAAATATTTGTGCTCCATTCACTCTCGGTGTGTCCGAGTACAATTCTAACTTTTAGAAAGCTAAACGCCTTACTTTTGCAATGTGGATCTTTTCTCAGCTGAAAATACAGGCACTTGATTATTTAAAATGTAGGGTGTATTGGATAGAAAAGGGCTTGTTTTAGGTATAATTTTTATATAAATTAGAATTATAAAGCCAAGGATAGATTTTTTTATACATGATTTAAAAGGGAACTGATGCATACCTCTGTGTGATTTTTACAGGGCTTATATCCAAACTAGTTATCTCGTGCTTTACATACTATTGCTAAATTCTTTAACCTCTCATGGACAGACGGGCTGCACGCTCACGAGTTTGGAGCTCACACCCAGCAGCTTGCAGACGAGTGCTCAGGGGGTCAGTCAGCGGGGTACTGGTGGGAGATTACACACAGTTGTTTGCAGGCGAGCTCACGCCGGGACTCACACAGCAGGGCCCTGTCCGTTTCCAGGTCTATGCCGTATCGTATACACTTAGCAGCGCGCCGGGGCTCACACAGGTTACAGCTTCCAGCAAACAGGCGCTGGCCAGCTCATACTCAAGGGCGCGCAGAGGCTGTCAGCTCCGAACTCATGTCTCAGTGTGTAGAGAGAGACTTTCTGTGATCTGCGAGCTCCATGCTCTTGACTGCGCGTACACGCAGGGTCTCACCCAGCAGGATAGCTGGCAGCTCTCTCTACACAGGCTTGTAAGGGCTGTCAGCTGTGTGAGGGTAAGGCTTTGTTCAGCTTCGAGCCGCTCAATGGGAAACCTGATTCACTGCTGCGGCTGGAAGCTTATACCTTTCTGCGAAAGGATTTTCTGTGAGATGGGAAGCCGTTTCGTTTTGAACTGCGGCTTCCAGACAGCAAATAAAAATGGTTTACAAATGATAAAGCAAAGGTTAGATATTTTAATTTTGTGATAATATTAAAATCATTGAGCTAGAGAAGATGAACCACTCTTTTATACACCACTTTCAGAAGGGAGGAGACTTATCTGAACGTGTTCTTCTCACCTGTCAGAGGCAGGCCATTCACGCCTGAACATGTCGATCGGGCCGGCAGCGTATAGATAAGAATATGTCTGGCCTTGTCCTTGGGAGAAGGGGCAGGGAGGTGTGGGGGGCCACCGGGCCAGCCACAAACCGGTGTTGACAGACCAGGGGACCGACATCCATCAAAATGCTCTTGACACTTACCTTGGTCAAGCAAGTGGAAGGAGACTGAGGGACGGGAGTCTGGGCGGGGCACATTATTTAAATACCCCAATTAGGTGGAGGGGTGGGATTAAGTCGGGGGCGGAGCACAGGTTGTCCTTCACCAATCCACTGACGGGGGCGGGGCACATCATTCAAACCCACCAATCAGAAGAAAGGGGCTTAAGGTCATCAATCCTCTTTGATTGACAGTTTGACAGATACCACCTGGCCAATACTACTCACAGTCAGAGGGTTGATGACAAGTGAAAGTGGACGGAAACAGTAGTTACCGTGGCAAAACTAAAGGAAAACCACTGATTGGTGGCAACGGTTTGCCTGTCACTCCGCAGAGGAAGTTTCCGGTTAAGTGGTGTTCTGAGTGAGGGAACGTTAACCTGCCATTCTTATTTCAATTAAATTGTTGGAGATCACAGTTCCCGGTGTGTGTACATGTTGCTGTACATTAACAGGTGGACATCCATTTCTTTTTTTCCCATGTGAGAGTTGTTAAAAATAATAAAAAAAGACCCCAAAGTAAATTGAGGTGTTCCCCATTTTTTTAGTTTGCTCCATTTTAAGATTCTACATACCATTTTATTGTAATAACACTCACTAAAGGAATTTATTTGTAATCTAACGTAGTGGTCCATGGTGATTTTACGTTTGATTGATTGCTGTATCATTGGAGAGGTATAGCAGCAGAAGAGATGACAAATCCACCATCACGTTCAGGATTTATATGTGCTCCGAGTGACCCTATGTGTGACAGTATTACTTGTTTGAGACAGCAACGCATTCCTTTAAGTAGTGCAATGACAGAACGAAAAATGTAAAGTTTAAAAAATAAAAAACGGGGAGTACCCCAGTTTACTAGGGTCTTTTTTATTACCATATATACTAACGAATAAGTCAGGTCTTGAAATCCAAAAAATCCATCCTAAAATCAGACCCCGACTTATACGTCCGTTCAAAAATGCAACACTTAATTTTATTTTTTTAACATCTTCTTGCCTCCTCCAATCTCACATCAGTTTCTCAGGTGCATTGAATTTTGTTGCAGCAGCGCGGTTACCAATTTCTTTCTCTACTTCAAAGACGTCTAATTTAAAACCAGCTTCATATTTTCTTCTGATCAAACGCTCCATCGTAGATAAGGGATGCTCTTACGATAAAGGTGTATGAGGGTATGAGGTACAAAAAACACAAATCAGTGCAAATGTTGCTTCGAAATAGTTTGGGTATTACCATGTGGTCATGTAGGCCCGAGAGAGAGAGGTTAGGAGCACACGCTGATACAGCACATTGCCGCACCTCCACAGAACATAAAGGCCGTGTGCTCCGTGGTTACTCGCTCAGGTGGGCCTTAGCATATCGTAATCTCTTGTACCAACAGCGTCAGTTTTCTTCTTTCAACTTATACAATGACATTATAAAATACCAGAAATGATACAGTAAAATCAAGTCCCGACTTATCCGTGGGAGAACTTATCCACGAGTATATACGGTAATGACATTTTATTTACTCTTAATTGAAAGAAATCATTTAGGATACATTCAGTTACAGGACAGAAAGCAACAACTGTAAAAAGAATTGTAAAGATGATTGCCTCATAAACATTCTATTTTCTTACAGTCATTGCATTACTTAAAGGAGTGCCTTGTTGTCTCGAACAAGTAAAACTCTGAAATATCCAGAACTGTCAAACATAGGGCTGCCAACTCTCTTTTCTCTGGAAATAAAGACATTTGGGTTGAAAAATGAGGACTTCTGAAGAGGCCTTTCTCAATGATGTCCTAATACGTCTTTATACTTTCTTATGGGTTTTTAAAATGATATAAACCTTTAGAAACAGTTTATCACTTGTTATGGGTGGCCGGGGCCCCCACCCAGCCAGGATGCCTCTCCCTTGGAAGGACCAGGGGCCTCATGTATAAACGGTGCGTACGCACAGAAATGTTGCGTACGAACGTTTCCACGCTCGAATCGCGATGTATAAAACCTAAACTTGGCGTAAAGCCACACACATTTCCACGGTAACTCATTCCTTGGCGTACACAATTTATCCGCCCGGTTTTGCAGACTGGCGGCACCCAGTGTCAAAGCAGTGCTACTATTCCTGTGTGATCACCCTTTCATTCTTAAATCCACATTCCTGGCGCGGCTTTATAAATACACTGAAATTAACTGAATATTGTTTATTAGTGTAATGCATCTGATTGTAATTAACCTGTAGCAATATAATGGTCCAGGGAATAGCAATAGTATTCCAAATACCATAACTGCTTTAGCGTTGTAACTCTCACTGCATCTTCTTTCAGCTGATCCCGTTAAGGGTTGCCACACAGATCATCTTTTTCCACATTACTCTCACTGCACCACTCGGAGTATTTATATCACTGTATCTGAGTGGGAAATCACAGCAGCAGATGATCGGAAAGAGAATTATCGGTACACAGCATGAAGCAGATGCTGCCTGAGCCACAGCAAACGCTTTAGTCCCTGTACAGACTTCGCGGTTTAGAAACAGTTTCATCCCAAGAACTCTAAACACACTCAAGTGGTCCTTGTAGAAATGTTTACTTATAAGTACAATTACCTCACTGTAAACTTGCACTACAGTTATAATATTGCACAACCTGCGCCACTTTATAAAGCGCGTATTTACATATGATGATGGTATTCATTTCTAAGACGACATGCAGCAAAACATGTTGATTATATTGTACAGATAAAACTTTAACTTCATTTAAATAATCTGTATTATTAATAATTAAACATGTGAGGACACGGTGCCGCAGCGCTAGCTAGTTCAGTAATTGTTCCTGCCTTGCGCTGTATTCTTGCTGGTGCTGACGCGACACTGGAAAGATAGACGGATATAATAATTAAACACGTACTACTAAGATATTTCAATGTTCCTTAAAAGTTTTGAAGAATCGAAGTTCTAAGCTTACAGATGGCTTCACGTCTATTACATAGCTTATTGTGTGGCGATTGAGTTTTTGGAGAAAGAAAAGTAAGGACAGGAATTGGAGGTTAGTACGTTTGAAAGAGACAGTACTGCTGTGATAAATTATTTAATTGAAGGTCGCACATGGCGCAGCAAGCCTCTTGCGTGAGACATGAACAAGCACTGCGCCACCGTGTTCCCATGTTTAATAACATGCTTTCATTCCTATCATCATGAAAAAGATATCACGTATACATGTCAGTATTTTAATTATTCAGAGAGCTGTAATATCACTAATGTAATGGATTATGTGTCTTGTCGGAGAAAGAGAAAGCCCGTTTAAAAAGCAGGTAGTGATTCATACACATAGAGCACATAGAAGATCAAATACAGAACAAAGCATTTAACATGCCACTTTAGTTACAATGGGATTTGAGAAACTAGTAAATTAAACGATTTTAAGATGAAGTTTATGATGTTCTACTTTAATGGCAAAATAAACTATGTGATTAAAGTGGAAATTTCGAGATGAAAGTTGACATTTCGTGCTTTTTTCCCCACTGTGAGCCTTTTTTTTGTCTGTACCCTAATAAGCTTTCATATGACACTCAGACGGTGGGCTACGACTTGCCTTTTCACGGTGACTTTGATATGTGATATCTTTTTTATTTCGGGCACTGTGCGACTTTGTGAACTCAATCTTTTGAGTTTCTCTGACACTCTGTCACTCGATCAGCTTCCTTTTGTTGATTATACCACTATTTAAACCAACAAATAGTATGTTTTTCCTTTGCCTCCACTTGGTATTCGCTGAAATTCTTATATTTTCTCCCGTGCTTTTCCCATTGTCTTTTCACAGAAGGCTATTTATATTGATTTGCATATTCAAAGAGGCGTAATTCTCGGAGGAGTTGGGGAGGGACAGAAGGCGCGTGCACGTGCGTTACTTTTCACGCTGATCGGGATTTATGTAGTGGAAGAATGTGAAAGTATGCGTGCGCACAGATTCCTGCATCTGGATTTTTCTGTGTGTACGCACAATCCCGCTTTTGTGCTTACGGCATGTTATAGTGTGAGTTCTACGCACGGCGTTATACATGAGGCCCCTGGGGAGCAAATGTGGACTGAGCATTACCTCCCCGGAATGTTAGATGTCAGCCTCTCTGGATGGCAGTGATACCTCGGCCTTCTGCAGGGCTTCATGGGAATTGGAGTTCATTACAGCCCTGTTGTGATCCGGGGGGCCGCCAGGATGTGCTGCAACTGTCCCTGAGCCTATGTGGGCGGTTCTACTGCCACACCTGGATGAGGGTCAACGAGCACCTGGAGCACTTCTGGGTGATCTATATAAGGGACCAGCAGACACCAAATATATATTATATATATATATATATATATATATATATATATATATATATATATATACAGGTGCTGGTCATAAAATTAGAATATCATGACAAAGTTGATTTATTTCAGTAATTCCATTCAAAAAGTGAAACTTGTATATTAGATTCATTCATTACACACAGACTGATGTATTTCAAATGTTTATTTCTTTTAATGTTGATGATTATAACTGATAACTAATGAAAGTCTTAAATTCAGTATCTCGGAAAATTAGAATATCAATTAAGACCAATGCAAAAAAAGGATTTTTAGAAATGTTAGCCAACTGAAAGGTATGAACATGAAAAGTATGAGCATGTACAGCACTCAATATTTAGTTGGGGCTCCTTTGGCCTGGATTACTGCAGCAATGCGGCGTGGCATGGAGTCGATCAGTCTGTGGCGCTGCTCAGGTGTTATGAGAGCCCATGTTGCTCTGACAGTGGCCTTCAGCTCTTCTGATTTGTTGGGTCTGGTGTATTGCATCTTCCTCTTCACAATACCTATGGGGTTAAGGTCAGGCGAGTTTGCTGGCCAATCAAGAACAGGGATACCATGGTCCTTAAACCAGGTACTGGTAGCTTTGGCACTGTGTGCAGGTGCCAGGTCCTGTTGGAAAATGAAATCTGCATCTGCATTAAGTTCGTCAGCAGCAGGAAGCATGAAGTGCTCTAAAACTTCCTGGTAGACAGCTGTATTGACCTTGGACCTCAGAAAACACAATGGACCCACACCAGCAGATGACATGGCACCCCAAACCATCACTGACTGTGGAAACTTTACACTGGACCTCACGCAATGTGGATTCTGTGCCTCTCCTCTCTTCCTCCAGACTCTGGGACCTTGATTTCCAAAGGAAGTGCAAAATTTACATTCATCAGAGAAAATAACTTTGGACAACTCAGCAGCAGTCCAAAGGCGAGACGCTTCTGACGCTGTCTCTTGTTCAAGAGTGGCTTGACACAAGGAATGCGACAGCTGAAACCCATTTCTTGCATACGTCTGTGCTGGTGGTTCTTGAAGCACTGACTCCAGCTGCAGTCCACTCTTTGTGAATCTCCCCCACATTTTTGAATGGGTTTTGTTTCACAATCCTCTCCAGGGTGCGGTTATCCCTATTGCTTGTCCACTTTTTTCTACCACATCTTGTCCTTCCCTTCGCCTCTCTATTAATGTGCTTGGACACAGAGCTCTGTGAACAGCCAGCCTCTTTAGCAATGACCTTTTGTGTCTTGCTCTCCTTGTGCAAGGTGTCAATGGTCGTCTTTTGGACAACTGTCAAGTCAGCAGTCTTCCCCATGATTGTGTAGCCTACAGAACTAGACTGAGAGACCATTTAAAGGCTTTTGAGTTAATTAGCTGATTAGAGTGTGGCACCAGGTGTCTTCAATATTGAACCTTTCACAATATTCTAATTTTCCAAGATACTGAATTTGGGACGTTCATTAGTTGTCAGTTATAATCATCAAAATTAAAAGAAATAAACATTTGATTAAAAATCAGTCTGTGTGCAATGAATGAATCTAATATACAAGTTTCACTTTTTGAATGGAATTACTGAAATAAATCAACTTTGTCATGATATTCTAATTTTATGACCAGCACCTGTATATAATACTAGCAAAATACCCGCGCTTCGCAGCGGCGAAGTACTGCTTTAATATTTTAAATAATAAACTGAGGGAAAATGTACCAATAATTATTTGTTAAAGATCCCTTTGTATCCCACGTTGTCAGTTCGCCCCTCTGGTTGTAATATGACCAAGCTGTGCACTGAGCTTACTCTTGAGCATGCAACGTATAGTTGGCCATGTGAAAAGCAATCTTGCCTCAAATCAATGCCAACCTTTTGTAGGGTCTGTCCCTGAGACTTATTAATTGTCATTGTGAAGCAGAGCCTTACTGGAAATTGGAGGAGTTTGAATTGAAATTGAGATCAGAGGGTATAACGGGGATGCGAGGAATAAAAACTCTCTCCCCTGAGCCACCGCCAGTAAAAATAGTTGCCTCAATTAGGTTCTTTTGCAAGCATGTGACCTGAAGTCTCGTGCCATTACAAAGTTTCAGTGGCTGTAAGTTTCTCAGTAACATTATTGGTGCCCAAACCTTCAAAATTAGATTATGCTCAGGAGTGCCTGGAGGATTTAGAGTATGGACTGAGCTGCAGGCTATGGACGTATATATGTATGTAAGTAGGATTCAGTTAGCGTTGGGAACCCACATACCAAATTTCTTGAAGATGGGCCCATTAAGTAACAAAGACCATTGGAAAGTTTAAGATGGTGGCCGACAGTGGTGTCATACCACCGAAATAAGTACGCACATCGGTTTTGGTTAGCACAGGGAAGCCCCCTACCAAATTTCGTGAAGATGGGGCCATAAATAAGAAAGTTTAACATGGCGGACGTTGTCAACCGTTATGACCGTTACATGTAGAATTTTGAAATGCAACCTGCTTAACTCTAGTATGTAAGCTGTAAGGAATGAGCCTGACAAATTTAAGCATTCTACCTACATGGGAAGTTGGAGAGTTAGTGATGAGTGAGTCAGTGAGGGCTTTGCCTTTTATTAATATAGATGTGTATGTATACTGTATATGTGTGTGTATATAGATAGATAGATAGATAGATATAGATAGCTTTGCTGTGGATCTATCTATCTATCTATCTATCTATCTATCTATCTATCTATCTATCTATCTATCTATCTATCTATCTATCTATCTATCTATCTGGTTAAATGGAAAAGAAAGAAAAGAGAAAGCGCACGTTTCTAATATGCTTAATTTCACAATGCTTGTGGCTATACAATATTTTTTGTTGTTCCATTGTCTGTGCAGAATGTTAGACTGAATAATATTGTTAAGTTTGTAGACGTCTTTGTTTTTGGCTGCAAGAATAGCTCGTTCACTCAGCCAGTCGTGATTCATATAATTGGTTTGAATATTGGGAAATACTTTTTCAACCAATTCTTGTTTTGACGTCACTAAATTGCAGAAGTTATGAGGCAATGAAATTCGTCCTGAGGTCAGATCAACCGACACCTTTCCCTTCCGAATTTCCAGATTTCTCCAACCCCGTTATTGACAGTTTGCATTATTTGATCGTAAATACCTTTTTGCTGAAGCGTTAGCTTAGGAATATTTGATTGCACAAACGACAAAAGATCACCCGTGTTGTAATTTTGTTCACAACGCAATTCTACATCGAACGAAGAAGCAGCAAATCGATTCGGTGATGGCATTCCCAATTGATTGAGAACTTTGTTCGTGATTTCTAAGCACAAATCTTCAATCATTATCACCGCTTAGTTGCTGATTTCTGCTGTGAAATCCATGTTTATATTTGAATTTTACTTGCGTATTCGATGGAAAATATCTTCAGCCATGTGCGATTTATATTTCTCCCATAACTGTGTTGGAGATGAAGGAGAGCAGGCGGTCAATATGATTGCAAACAATGCACGAATTTGATTTGGATGTGACGTGTTGCACGCGTCATTAATGTACACATCCCAGTGTCGGTCATCTCCAATAAATTCAGAGCTTGACATGAACTTCAGAAAGTGGCATGTGTAACGCCGTTGACAATTCTCAATTGCTGGAAAGACGTTGGACCGGGCACATTTACCAACAGCATGTGAACAAAGAAGCATTCATCTTGATTGGGATGCACGGTGTACAGTCTGCCTATCGTAGTTTCTTTGAATATGCCAGGTTGTCCGTTGACTCGCTCTCCTCGTTTGCGTTGTTCAAATGATTTTCTACTCGCATTCCATGTGTAATACGTAGGCACTTCCGAATACAGCAGTGTTTTCGCAAACACGTCATTTTGACATAACGTAAAGAAAGCAGTTAACGTTGTAGCCGGTGGATTCAGGGCTATTTGGTGCACATTTGCAGCTGTGAAATAAACGCGTTGTCCATTTTCTAGATGTACTGCTAAGTGAACAACATCTGGACTTCGTTCATGTATGGGAAATGAAAGAATTCGCCATACAGCTTCATTGCTGCTTATGTATCTTCCAGCCTAATACTGTGCGATTTCATCGATATGTATGACCGCATTCCTATCACTTCTTTCTGGTTGCACGCCAAAAACTGCCATGTCGCTGCCTTTATTCACGTACTTACAAATGTATTTGATCGAAACATTGAAATAGAATCGTAAAATATTTAGTATAGCGTGTGTTGCTTTTACGTCCAACAGATGGCGCTGTGTTTTCAAATAAAGCATGTTTTTACCTGTCACAGGTGTCACATCTATATAATATGTATATAAAAACATGCGCGCATTCGAATGCAACGTTGTGTCAAAATTTCAAAGCAATCGGTGAAGAACTTTCAGAGATTTAAGGTTTTGAACAAACGAACAATTACATTTTTATTTATATATATATGTATATATATGGTTTTGGCAGCCAAGCGCTTTCTTTCCAACCTAGAAGACGTCTCTTGAGATCCGTTTAATCACCTCGTTGATTGCATGTCTTCCCAGGTAGTTTCAATCCCCATTTCCTGCACCGAGTCATCTCCCCTTTTATGAGTGACTGTGTTAGTGGCCGTACTTCGTACAGGTCTTTGAACGCACTGAATACTTGTAACTGGTGTCGCCCGTCGGCTACTTTCGACAGGGAGTGGAAGCAATAGTCGAGTAACAAAAATTTTTTGTAAGTGATTTCGCATTGAAAAAATAGTAAAAACTTGATCACTTGGGTCAATACCTAAAGAAATACACACAGCAAATGCAATTGAGAATACACCAGAATCTGTATGATTTAATTGTTGCTGTGCGTCTTCATAAACTATGGGAGGTTTGTAAGGAAACAAAGCATGAAGGACACGAAGCTGCTCTTCGGTGAGGTTGAATTTTTTTATCAGCGTTTAAACTGTCATAGACATGAATTTCAGCACCATCATAATAGGTACACACCCAGTGAGTCACTCGTTCAGTAGCTGCAGAAGGTAATATTTGAATATGTTTTGCACTTTGTGGAATGGGCATTATAGGTATGTCAGGAGTCCACATTAGCAAAACCGCTTGAGGTTGGAAAATTGTATGCGCAGCTAAAATTTCGTTGAATTTGCTCATGTGATCTGTTGATAAATAATCATTATTTAAGAACTCATTCATTGCAAAATCTGACAGTGGTAAGATCACTCCTTCAATAACACTAAACACAAACACTAAGTAGACACTAACACTAAAAAACGGCAACACCGCCGGGAAGAACACTAACTGAGATAAAGTAAAAGTCTACTAAACTTCTTTATTATAACTGCTTTATTGTAGCAGGTGAGGAGACGCTGGCGCACGCTTGTTGTCGCCGCTCCTTCCTGTTAACAACACTTTGCAAAATTCGCCTTAATTCTGCACTTTCTTACGCTTGTTTTATTTCCTTTATTGTACGTATAGTTCGTGGATACAGCTGACTCGATTTGCTTGGATTTGGCTTAATATTTACAGATTTTATGGACTCCACTTTACTGGGAACAGCCGAGTCTGTGGATCACGGGACGAGACCTACGAACATTTCTTTGTACCTGGCGATCTTGCACCTCGGGATGATCTGTCTCCGTGATTATATTCGCTATGCTGATCTGCTCCCATTTCATCTTACAGTAAACTGAAAAAAGTATAACATTGACGTTGTTCATTCAATGTAAATTTCGTCTTTCGAGCAACTTAAATTAGTCCATTTAGATAGATAGATAGATAGATAGATAGATAGATTTAGTACTGTAGCTCGAAATATTTGGTTTTAAATTTCAATCAACGTAAAAAAATTGTTTGTATTAAAGTAAGTTGTGGTGGAAGGAACAAACATAAAAATCCCATTTCAGTTAACTTAATATTTTTAAGTGCTATTTTTGATTGACCCTCCCATCTGTGTGAGAGGAGCCGTTTATTCTTCTTCCGTTCGAACTTTCCAGAGTGCTGACTTTCCAACCACCAAAAATTGAAAAGAAAAACAGTTTCCCGAGTGGAGTGGACATTGTTGTACAGGTTTGGTCATTTACAGCAGCGGGATTTTATAACGGAGGATTTCTGGTAAGTAAAGCTGTTTCTCAATTGTTAACTTTAAGTATAAGAATTGTTGTATTAAAACTTTAGTTGCATGAAAGCTGTAGAAACATTTAATAATTTTGATTCGCCATGATCATGTTACTGCTTTGCGTGTGGTATTATTTTATATGCATTTGCAGTTTTTTTCCATTAATGAAAGAATAGATTAAAAGTTATGTTGTCTTACTATTAGAAGTAGCCGTTCAATGTTTAGTAGTTTGTGTGTAACACCGCAGAATTTCCTGTTAATCAAAGGCGTTCGCACAACAAAGAAATGGCTTAAGGACGGGTTTCCGAGAATGAATTCCCGACATTATGATAGGTAACTATACAGTATATGTAATGGATTACCAAATATGCTTATTTTTCCACTTGGTACAATGCCACATGTGTTCTTTCCAAACCGTCCCTGTACGGACTTTATGGTTCATATGCGCAGCGTATTTCATTTTTGGAGCCAAAGTTAACAAGCGCGAGATTCACCTGGAAATCTTAAACTGTTAAACCTTAGCAACATTCCGTGCTACTTTTGTCTCATGCTGACAGACACCGTCACAGTCACTCTTACGATTGTAGCGAAACTAGGGACCCTTCTGTTTCAGTCATGGAGTTATTTATTCTTTTGTTAATACGGACAATTTTGTTATCTCTTTGACCTCGTTTAACTGTCTGGTATATAATAAGAAATAACTGTAGCCCAGCTAAGTTTCAGAGTTCCTTTAGTTTGATTTTAATAAACTACAGAAAGTGAAATGAAGATTTTTTTTTATTATTATTTTAATCGTTGTTTGAAAAGTTCATGGTTAACAGGCAGAGCACAACCTGTATGTCTGTTGTGATTGGTTGAGTGAAGCTCTGTATTCTGTTTCTGCAATGGGATTGGCCAAAAGGATCAGATGGGGAAGAGCGGGAAGTGACTGGGGAGGTGCGTGACTCCAGCCTTGTTTGGTTTAGAAAAAGGGAAACGAGAAAAAATAAATGTAACGTTGTAGTTTATGCTTTTCCACAATACTAGGTGTGTTTTATTTGCGTTTCTAAGATGCTAACAAGAGTTTTGATATTTACATAAGTTTAAACTTGAGGTAAGCAAAAATATAAGGCAGATGTCTTCCTTTACAAAGTACCTGTTGTCCTTTGCAGTGGGCCCTTAGCAGACCACAGTGACATCCCGTAACATCATCTTCATCTGGAAAGTGAGTATTGATTTTGTTATATAATATGAAATGTAGGAAAATACAAAATTATATTTAGAAATGATCCAACATTAGTATTTTATGTACTGTTTTTTTATTAATATTATTATTATAATGTTTCTGAGATCCATGATAGGTGATACTGCTTAGTAGGTCAAGTAATAATATGTTATAATCCAAACATCATTAATAAAAATAATAATAATAATAATATTAACAGACAAATGAAAGCCTTATATATACACCCCTCTCTTTGTTGCAGTCATCACTTAAATGTGGAAATGCAAAGAATGCAGTCCTTCATTCCCCAGAAGATTTCAACTACTTAAGCATTATAGACTTTATCATCAACAGTATGGAAGGCGCTGTCTTTGCATTTATGAAAACTGCCCATCCTCAAGCAAGAGATGGAATGCTCTATTGAGCCATATTTGTAAATGCCATCCTTCACCACATGTCTCAAGGAAAGATCTATCAACTGTCATATCCTCCATTTGTAACTGCACTCCGCTGTCTACAGAAAATGATTTTTTTCATCACATTGGCCAGCATTTAAAAAACCATGAATTAGTCACTTGTATATTTGTTGGCTGTTCATACCAAACCAATAGTTATGGCAGTTTTCACACCCACAAATGGAGAAAGCATAACACATGTAGAGTTCAAGATTTCAAGCCTGAAGTACTTGGTGGAGCACCATTGTGTTCTTCAGTTGATTTGGTGAGTAACACCAGTCCTGATATGAATGAAGATTTAATTTGTCAAGACCGTGCTGTAAAAGAATGTACAAAGTTAACAAAAGACATTGAACTAAAGTTTGCTTCAGTTCGTTTAAAATTGGAAAACAGTTATTTGGTTTCAAGTGTAGCTATTAACGAACTACTGCAGGAGTTCCATTATCTTTCCGGGTCTTCATCTGTTTCAGTCACTGAAAAGACTATTGGTCAGATTTTAGGTGTTCATAATTGTGAAGTAGATACATCAGTTATTCAGGAGTTGGCTTCAGCGCTTTGTACATTAAACCCTATTCAAGCTGCAATTGGAAAAGATGGCCCGTTGTCAAGTCCATGGAAACGCAAAAAATATTACAAGCATAACTTCAATGTAGTTGAGCCTGTGGAATATATAATTGATTTAAAGTGTGGGAAATCTTTTCAGTACATCTCTATACTAGAAAATTTTCAAACAATCTTGAATTGTGAGCATGTGATAAGCGCAACCCTAAACTTAAAAGAGAAGTATCAGCCAGTACAGAGTGATAAACAAGTATACAAGTTTGTCTGGGATGGGCAAAATTTTAAAAGAAATGCCCTTCTTTCACATGAGTGTACAGTATTCTTAATATTGTACATACTGTAGATGAATTTGAAATTTACAATCCTCTGGGCACATCACGCAAGAAACATAAAATTTGTGCCTTGTATTGGGTTTTAGGCAACCTGCCATCTGGTTATCATTCTTCATTGTCATCTATTCATGTAGCTGCACTGATCAATAGTAACGATTTAAAGAATTACGGTCATGAGAGAGTGTTAGAGCCTTTGGTCAGTGATCTTGTCACATCGGAGAAACATGGAGTGTTTATTGCCAGGTTGGGAAAATGTATAAAGGGAACTGTGCAGTGTGTTGTTGCTGATCGTCTTGGAGCCCATAGTATTGCCGGTTTTACAGAGAACTTTTCAAGTGGTTATGTTTGCAGGTTTTGTACAGGTCAGAGATTTGAGTTCCAAACAAAAGAGGTAGGGAGTGGAGCATTGTCTTTGAGAACAGAGGAGATGCACAGAGAGCACCTTAAAACACTTGAAGAGTCATTGGTCAACCATTTTGGTGTCAGGCAGAGGTGCATCTTGTCTGAAAAGCTTTCACATTTTAATGTTACTTCTGGTTTCCCACCTGACATTGTTCATGATTTGTTTGAAGGAATAGTACCTATGGAAATTGCCCGATGTCTTTCTGTTTTCACATCAAAAAAGTATTTTACTTTGGCCTTTTTGAATGAAGCTATTCAAACATTTCCTTTTAAATGGACAGATAAAACAAATCGCCCTCATTCAATACCACCTGCCTACTCTGCAAAGAAGACAATTGATGGAAATTGCTATGAGAACTGAAGTTTGAGAAGATTTTTTGCAATACTTGTTGGGCAGAAAGTGCCTGCTGATGAACCCGCCTGGAACCTCCTCACTAACCTAAAGGACATTGTGGACCTTGTTGTAACATCTTTTCATACAAAGGAATCAATTGCTTATTTGAACTTTAAAATCATGGAACACAGGTCAAGATTTAAGGAACTTTTCCCTGATGCTGATCTGCTGCCCAAACACCATTTTCTTGAGCATTACCCGGAGCTGATAATTCAGTTTGGGCCCTTGGCGTCTCTTTGGACTTTGCAATTCGAGGCAATACATAGCTTTTTTAAGAGGGTTGTGAAACATACTACTTGTTTTAAAAATGTGTTGAAGACCTTGGCAGAGAGGCATCAGTTTCACATGGCACAACAGCTTTATGTTAGTAGTGTCCCTAAACATCTGTTGGTGGCAAATGTTACTTTTGTGACCTTCTAAAAGAAGACATTGCACAGGCTGTTAAATTAAAGCAACCAGACCTGCAGGATGTGTGCTTTACTAATAATGTCACATATGACGGAACCACCTATAGGATGGGAATGATCCTCCCTCATGATTCACTTTCTGGACTGCCAGAATTCACAGCAATCATCCATATGATTGTCCACAAGGACAAGTTGCTTTTTGTTGTAAGAAAGCTTTGCAGTTGGTACCAGAAACACTACCGAGCCTATGAACTGAAAGAGTGTCCCACAAAGGCTATTGGTGTGCTTGAGCCAAAAGACCTTAGAGATTCGTACCCACTGGTGGACTACGGAGTTGGAGGAATGCGTCTTGTGGTGTTACAAAGATATAAACACATATAAGGTCTGAGTTTTGTCAGCATTTGCAACTCTAGTTTACTGGGCCTGTTCTGTTTACTTCAGTGTAGTCTGTTCAGTGACTGTGTTAGACATATATTTATAATCTCAAGTATTTTTACATTTACTTCCAGTGGCTAAAGTGAATGTTGTGACTTTTAATGTAGCCATTTTAATATTCCAGTACATGGAGTTGACTACTGTGATGGCCAGACTACTTAAATGTTTCCCAGGTTTAATTGTAGCCACCTATTTAAAGGCATCACCTTTCGGCAACAGTGTGTCATTTTTATTAAGAGCTAAATTCCAATTTGGCCGTTTGCGATTTGCACATGTTTATTATTGAAAATATAAATCATATGCAAATTAAGGTTAGTGGGGAATTTACCGGTCTTACTTTTATTTGCTTATGCAGATTTTTGTACACATTTTATAGCATTAATTAAAGTTTTGAAGCTTTAACCCTCCACCTCATATTTTGCTCTACTTATCTCTTGATATCATTCTGTTTATGCAGGTCGTAATGGCAGTTAAAGCTGTTAGACTGCTTGTTATCCTAACAGAGGACAACAGCATTCGAATGGACCTTGAAAATGGTATCCCTGACAATGTCGAACAGGTAATTGAAGACGTGAAGAATTCATGTGGACTTGAAGAAAACATAAGGCTGCAGTATAAGGACATGGATTTTGGCACATTTGTAAACTTGACCTCGACTTCAGTAATCTGTGATCTTACAAACCTCAAAGTCATTCACCAAAACGTAGAATCCACACTAATAGTGTTAGAGCCAGTTGGTACCCCATCCTGCAGCCAAGATGATGACGATGGCTCAGTATCTTCAGCTTCAAATGATACAATACTCAGCTGTTCTTCAGAGATTTTGAGAACACAGCAATGGCCAAGAGAGTTTCCCATCCCTGTTTTCTCCAACAACACTGAATGGCAACTGGAAAAGGGAAATGCTGAGTATAGAAAAAGTCCGACTAGAATGACTCCCAGTCCAAAAGTACTGTCCGATATACTAGATAAAGTGGCTGAAGAAATCTACAAATACAAAGCGTATCCTACTGATGCTGACTTTAGTGATGTTGCAAAGGCACTGACACAAAAACACCCTTGCTTAAGAGAGCCAGGCTCTTTCAACGAGAACTGTGGTTGGAAGCAAAGATTTAAATATAAGATGGGTAATTATCATACTGTACTTCGTTCAAATTGCTCATCACCCGAGCTAATAGTGAATTCTATGAAACATAAATCTCACGATGATGCCCATCCAGCAAAGAACATAAAGAGCAAAAAGAGCTAAAGCCAACCACCATCCCTCACTCCACTGGTGAAAATCCTGAAAGTCTGGAGGAACAGAGAAGATCTCTGCTGAATGAGGTAAAAAAGAAGAATGGAAATGCAGTAAAGATGATGATGATGGCCAAGACATTCGGGTACAGGAGACAGAAATTGTGAATAAACAGCCCAGGATTGAGGATGTTGTTGAGAGATGGCCAGCACTTTTTCAGATGGATGAGATATGCTGTTTTCTGTTCATATACAATTTCTATAGTGCCCTTCAGTAATATTGGCACTCTTGGTGCGTAAAACCAAAATAGGGTAAAACAAGTATTTATCTTCTTGATCTTTCATGCACTCTCTCAGATCAATGCAGAGTTTATTCGAATAACAGCAGTTCCTCTACAAGTGAGATTCATCTCTCAATGTGACAGATACTCTACTCAGCTACTGGAAATGATGAGGAGCAAAGGTGGATCCATTGGGGAAGGACCAACACCATCCTCAAGGTTCTAAAACAGGTACCGTATTATTTTTTGTTGGTCTTTGTCTTTATTACAGCAACTACACATAACTTTCTTTCTTTGAATACATGGAAGCAGTAAAAATGATCTTTACAGTACTTATGTTAAATGAGGAGTAGCTTTTAATTTCCCATACAGTATGAATTTTCCTATACTGCCATATTGCAGAGCATTTCTGAAAAAACAGTTGGAATGCTACAATATAGGCAGCAAGTGATATGCTAATGCTCACAGCTGAAAGCACGACAAAGTGCTGTGCAGAACGACTGTGAGAGAACTTCTCTCTTGGGCACAAGTTCTTCTGGTGCATCTCCAGTCTCCCGATCTGCGCCGTGTCTCTCAGCCTCTCTGATGTGCTCCGGATTGACACCTTTGAATGTTTGGTGCAGCAGAGCAAATTCAACCTGATCTACCACAGTGGGTTTGTTATCACCTTATTCAATGGAGGGGTTCATGGACGTCAAATGGCGATGAATAGAAGATGAATTCATGTAAATACGTGAGCTGCCTTACGCAATTAGTCATCGCATTTTGATGGCGATTCTAAGTGGGGATGATTCCCGAACAGATCTCTTATGCGATCCTTCCACAGTATCTCTCAAAATTATTTAGTTCAAATTGGTTATAAAGATTTCACTCGACATTATTTTTTTAATTATTATTAATTATGAGGAGTCTTTAGTTCGGATCGAACTCGGGCTAACACTACGTTCAGAATTTGAAAATCAACCACCTTAGTTAATTGAGCCACTGACGGTGTCTTTTCATCATAGCGAACTCGTCACTTTTGTGACAAAATATTGTGAATTATTAATAAATGAAATATTTCAATACTTGATCGAATAATTACATCTGTGATTTAAGGATTTCACCTTTTCTTTCTCAAATGTGCTTACCTATATCATGGCAAAGTACAGGGATAAACCTTTATGTTCCGTCTACTCCGTTTTAATTAAGTCAGAACAAAGAAACATTTAAGGCTATTAAATGTGATCTCAAGAAAAGATGAGGGTTAATTATAATACTAATAACAGGAGCGATTATAATGATACAGTGCAAAAGTAAATATTCATTGAAAGAGCCGGGGATCAATGAGTGAGGCGTCTTATTTTGTTTAACTCTTGCTATCGTATTGTGCATTTTGCCTGACGCTAGAAGCTGCTGACAAACCCTTCTCTTCGTTGTCAGTCTGTAGCAGCGGAAAAGTAAAAGCAATAAGAGTTTTAACAGACGTCATTTGAAGTGGATCACGTTACAAGTTTGTGTAACGTTAATGAAAATTGCCAGGAGGTGTCACTAGAGATGTGAGTGTCATATGCTTCGAAGCTTCGATACGATTTACGACACAATTGCTTCAAATGTTTTGATGCTTTGTGAGGCTTCACTCCGCCCATCACTACTTGGAGGCAGAGCGCGCATGCCTGGAAATTATTGCGCATACGCGAAGCAGATCAGGTAGCACGCGCACACAACTGTCCAAGATTTAAACTGAGGCGCGGTGCACCATCTGGCGGGCATTTAAGCCATTCAAACGGGGGGGCTTCAGTTTAGGGTCGGTCACTTCCAGTGCTGGATGATAGTCCTGCTCTGACTCTCACATAAAGAAGAGTCTTTGCTGCGGGTGCTTAATTTTCTTTAAACCTGTTAGGAGTGTTCTTGTTTTTCGTGTTACTTTGTAGAAAAACTGTAGAGTATAAAGCCTTTGGAAAAAAGATTATACTGTTTTTTCCAAGTTATTGAACTCTTAAAACACTTGTATTCACTATTCCTGCTTTGCCTCGTTTTTGGATTTTTTATGATTGTGTTTATTTATCTGTGCACAATAAAATCTAATTGACTTTGCAGGTTCACGTCCGCAGCCTTCCTCTCAGTGCTGTTCCTGTGTTCCTCAGTTCTGAGTCCCCGCACTAACACCCTGCAGCAGTGGCTCTGGCGCCCTCCTGTGGCTGCAGGTTTTTGTTCCAACCAGTTCCACAATCGGTGAGTCATTTTCATCTTAAATTGTTCTACCTGTTTAGTGCACTCTCCTTTTTATTTCTTCTCTTATTTTGCCTTCTGGAAAAGTGCAGATTAAGAAATTGTTACTTTTTTACCATTTTCTTTAATTTGGGCTATGTCATTTTTCATTTTAATTCAAAACCAAAAAAAAAAAAAAAAAAGGAATATTAGGCTATTACAAATGGGCCTTTGTCTGGGATCAACTAATAGATTAACCTACAGATGTGGCGCAAGCAATTAAAGTAAAAGGAGCCTTCCATGTTGAAGCAATTTGCACAGGTGTCCCAGCTTTTGTGGGTTACCTAAAACCTCTCTGTGTGTCAGAGTTGGAGCAAGACTGTGTTACTACACCCTCTGAAGTACGACTTGGACACAATTATACTTTAGAAAGTTGTACATTCCAGTGACTGCAATTAACAAATGAAACGAGACAGAGCATTACTACTCTTAGAAATGAAGGCCTTTCATTTAGAGAAACTACAAAATAAAAATCGAAGTGTCAGTGAGTCCAGTGGAGTCCTACACAGACAATCAGAAACTGGAAGAAACTCTGATAGGAAGAGATGTGGCAGAGCCAAAGTCACCAGCCAATCAGAAGATGAGTTTCTGAGGGTCACCAGCTTGAGTGACCACAGGCGCCTCACAGCACCACAGCTTCACACACAGCTCTGTGCCATTGAGTTGGTGACATGAAGGTCCTCAGTGAGTGACACCAGCTGTCAAACATGGAGGAGGAGGTGTGGTGGTCTGGGGGTCTTCTGCTGGAGAAAGAGTTGGTGACCTGCACAGAGTGACTGGCATTCTGAATCAAAAGGGTTACCACAGTTCGGCTGTTATAGCAGTAAAAGGTGCAGGCTACTCTGAGGAATCAAACATTTTAATATTTTATACATATTCTATGCCTTCATCATCATATATTTTCACACCACTGCTGTATCCAGGTAAGAGCGGCGTCATTTAATCCTTAAGATCTTCATCTGTACCTGTAGGGCCTCAGGAACATTCATGGAGAATGCGGTCCATTGTTTGGGTGGTCCCTTGATTTCATGAAACATTAAAACATTAATTTGTGTGCATTTCCATAAAACTGAACAAACTGAGGTGTTCTTAAACTTTTGTCCGGTAATGCAGCTGAACACTGATAATGTATGACAAGCAGAATAGACACGAGGACAAGTGACACTGAGAGCCAAAGGCCACCTCTTGTAGTGTCACCCACTCGTGTGATTTCTAGCAGACAGACAGTGTGGTGTGGTGTGGTGGTTAAGGCCTTGGATTTCAAACTCTTAGGCTGTGGTTTCAAATCCCACTACTGACACCATCATGACCAGGAGCGAGACACTTCACCTGGAAAACAACTGAAATAACAAAAGAAATGGAGCTAACTGTACCTCAAAAGTTGTAAATTGCCTCAGAGGGAGTGAGACAAATATATAAGTAAATGGAATGTAAGTGTAGTAAATAATGGCAAATATAATCAGAAACTCAAAAAAGAACCAAATACTAAAAAGAATTTTAATGCACCTAATCCTAACTTCATTCAGTGAAAATTTAGCATAATCAATCTGCAACTGATAAAATAAATAAATCATCTAGGAGATATCTCTTATGAATTCAGAGTTCTTATTTATTTGTTTTAAAGGATATACTGTAAATGTTTCTGACACAAGATAAAGCTTCCCTTGTATTTTTTTTAATTGGAAAAACTATTGTCCCATTGAATATATTAGTGAGACGCCTGTGTCACAAGTTTAAATTGTCTAATATCTTTACAAGATTGTTGCCTCTGCTTCATCGCGGTACAAGAACAGGAACAGCTTAATGTAAGAGTTCTAATAAAAGAAGAATTTGGGGCGGATAAACATCTGGAGCCACAGGGGGGCGCCAGAGCAGGACCTTAAAACTGAACCTGCCTGAAGAACACAAGTCATCAGAGTCGTACAGCACAGCCACCGAGAGACAGCATTAAAGACGCCGTAAATCAAATATTTAACACTCAAAGCTGGAACACAAATGAATATTCATGCATTGCCAGTTTTTCTTGAAGGTGCTAAATCATATCACAGAGAACTAAGACAAGAGATTTATGGCAATCACGATGGCTCCTCCAAAAACTGAAACCCAAAGATGAGCCATTGGGTCACTTAAAAAGCTGTAGACTACCAGGTCTGAGGCTTCACCTGCGCACCCTGAGAACACTGGGGGTCTAAGGGCCTGAAACAGGGACAAAGAAACTGATAAATACTCTGAAAAGAAATACGTTTCTAAATAAGGAACTGCACTGAGCCTGTCGTGAAAATTTGAGTGATGACAACTTTTAAAATAAAAATACAGATACAAACTTTAAAAACATTAAAAATCTGATGGAGTCCGGCTTTACTTAGTTCATTTCTTGCACAACAGCGCCATCGTCAGGGCGATGGGGGACAGTGCAACACTCAATGCAGAGGCGCATTTGAAGTAAACTCATTCTTAAAACGAGAGGTCTGTTCCAGAAAGAGAACTAAGATCATCTTGGATCTTTGAACGGACTCCATCTTGCGCATTAGGGAGATCTCACACCAGAGGATTAGAACATTTGATTCCAAACGGATCTCGCGAATCCGGATACATTGATCCGCAAACTTTAGAAGCCCTTAAGTGCTGAGCGTTGAACGGCCGATCAGCCACGGACTTCATGTCTGAGAAACAGAGGATGGCAGCCATCATACCAGCAGATCAAGAGGTGCAGGTGGCGGTGTGTGAAGATGATCGGCATATCTGAGGAAAGAGGAGCGAGCGACACAGCAGCTAAGATAAGGGAGATGAAATGGAGGAATAGCACAGAAAGAGTGAATGTGTCAGACAGTTCATCGGTGAAATCCGTGGAAACCCCGTCTAATAAAATACCGTATTGTGCAAAAAGAGGACATTACCTGACTTGAAAGGAAAATCAGATTTTAAATTTATCTGAGAAAACAAAAGCAGCTGCTGTGCCTTCTTGATCAATGATGTATTTAGTCGTCCATTAGATACGTTCCCAAAAATGTAAAGTTGCAGACTCTTTCTTTTTTCTCCCCATTTATGTTAAGTGTTGCCAGATCATTCTTAAACCTCTGAAAATAAATGAGGATTTTTTTATTTTTTATTTTTTTTTGTCTGGCACTAAGTAACAGTAACAGGAACAGGTTATTAACCGAGCGCCATTCTCTCAAGTGCCGCCCTCCTCTCTGTTGGCTGACTGACCGCCGTCTGAGATCAGCCCGATTGATGTCATGTGGTCTGTGAGCGTAAAGGAGGATTAGTGAATTATTATATCATAAGAATTATGGATCACATGATTATGGCTTAATCTGGTCCAGAAACATAAGTTTAGCTGCATATAAGTTTTTCAGGAATGAAATGAGCTCATCCCAGCTCCTCCTTGTATGGAGTTTGTCAAGTTTATTCCTGGTGCTCCAGTTTACTCCCACAGCCCAAACACATGCAGGTTAGGCGGAGGGGCCTGTGTGGGGGGGTGTGAGTGTGTGGGTGGGCGTGTGCGTGTGTGGGTGGGTGTGTGGGTGGGTGTGTCCACCTTTTGATGGACTACAGTCCTGTCCAGGGATTTTTCTTGCTTATGCTTGCTGGGATGGACTCCAGCTTCCCAGTGACCCTGCTAAGAATGAAGTGGGTTAGAGAAATGAATGAATGGATGGACGTAATGAATCCAATGTCTGTGGTACATAAGCCTGACTTCACATTAATTCTCATTTAAGAAACACATGCAACACAGCAAAAATCCAACGCTAAAGCTTGTAACATGGAGTCTGAGACTGCAGGGAATAGCAATGGCGGAGGGTCAGGTGACCGTTGAGGACTTGGGATGAAAAATCCCTCAGCATAAATAAAACACATAGACCTGTCACAAAAAGTGACATAAAAGAGCGAGAAGTCTTGGTGCTGAGTACTCTATATTGGGATCATTTAACATGGCAGTGTGTAAAGATATGCAAGAGCGTGTTCATAATTATAAATGAAAAGACACGAGCAGAAAAAGGCAGAACTGGAGATGATGTAAATGTAGTTGGGCAAAGCATCAAAGAGAGAAGCAGCGCTGATAAAATCAGAGAGCTGCTAGAGGAGGACAGGGAGGAGGCGGGGGGGACGGCAGATGCTGCATTAGAACGTCCATTAATGACAGTGAAAGTGAACATTACAGGACGAGTGAGAGGAGGAGCAGGAAACACAGACAGGGATGGCAGAGAGCAGACACAGAACTTCTGATAAAGACTAGCAGTGAGGAAACAATATGGGGAGAAAAACAGAAAAGGACCCCCAAACGGAGGAGAAAGGCAGAGTTTAAAAAGGACAGATACTGGCAAGGGAACAGCGATTGTCAAAAAGCAGAGGTAGACAAAGAGACAGAGGAGGATTCAGATTATGAGGAGATGATAGGGGGAAGCACACAGAGGGCAGCAGATTATAAAGACATGAGCGACATGTTGGACCGCTAGCAGAAAACTGGAGGGATACTAAGAGAATGTGAGGAGGGCTAACAGAGGGGCATATTATAGGAAAGATGTAAGATTATAGGAACTCCTTGTGAATTTCCATGTGAAGAAAAGAAACAACAATAAGATTAGAAGGGACCAAGAAAAAAGAAGGGAGGACACTAACACCTGTCATAAAAAGAAAATGCAAAGAAATAAATCAATGAACAGTAGAAAGCCTAAAAGATGGAGTGAACTTGAAGTAAGTGACGAGGAGGAAATGTTAGTAGTAAAAGACTCAGATGATTGGAAGGAAGAAGATGAGAGTATAGTAAGGGATGAAATGGGAGAGAATGAAAACAGTGAGCAGCAGGACGGTCTGATAAGAAATATGATAAGATGGAAGGAAAGGGAAAGAGGACCACAATGTCAAAAGCTGCAGCTAACACATCAATTTGTAGAGGAGTTTAAAAGGGAATTAAGAAATAAACAGCCGCCACGCTGGGGTCCCAGGAGGAGTGACTTGTGCTGTGGAATTAGGGAAAGAAATAAAGAGAAGTGCAGAATGGAGAGGGTTACTTGGCATGGACCTTCACACAGGTGAACTGCAGAGCGCAGCGGGGAGTGCTGGGAATTTGAGTAGAGGTAATTTAAACTAAAATGGTGAAGAAATCCCAGGAGTGGGTAAATTTCAATTACCAGTATTAATTAAAGGAGATGGAGCTCAGTACACGCCATGAGGAATGCAGGACCGGAGGGCCAAGTGTCTGACCTTCCTACATACACGGTGGTTGATGGTTTAGGGCCTTAGAGGAAAAGACGATGGGTAAGCTTTTGGCCATAGGAGATATGAAAGCCCTGTTGGTGAAGATAGGGGACACCAGCCAAATGGAACACCTACTGGGAAAATCAAATCTGGCTACAGTTATAGGAACAGTAATGTATGATGCGGACTCTTTTGATACTTATTCCAATGTATGCTCCATATGGGGGAGCTGACACAGAAAATCAAAAAGAAAACACAGGCTCCACTGGTCCGTGCCCCAGACATTAATGCAGCAGAAGAACACTCAGTAATGGCGCCTGTGGTATCTCCCTCACCAATCCCTCATCCTGTAGCTGCCTGAACGCTCCCAATGGCACCAACCCCTGTTAATATATATGTCCAGCAGTCTGGTTAGGGTTAGGGACAGCAAAAGTACAAAGAGGGTGGAAATTCTAAGCCACTGCAAGGACCACCTGGTGTCTGTTGGGGATGTGGCCTTCTGGGACATAACAGGAGAAACTGCAGGTAAACCCATGGGCACAGGGTAATCAGTCAGCCCAGTATAATCAAAATCGCCAGTCTAATTCCCAGCAGAATTTCAGTCAGCCAAACTGGAGTCAGCAGCAGGCTGCTTCAGGGCCCACCAATGCTTGGCTGGGATTTAATCAGGAGTTTTAGGGGGGCCATAGAATCCTACTTGGGAAGGTCAATATATGATGTTAACGGGGGTGCAGACACAGAGCCAGTAACAACTATTGAAGTTAAAAGTAATGGCATTCCTGTAATGGTAGATACTGGAGCCACTTCTACATGTCAACAAGAGAGATGCGATGCACCTTCTAACGTCTGGTCAACATGTTAAGATGGTAGGATTCTCAGGACAAACACAATTAATTCCTCTGATGGCTCCAGTGCGTCTGTACATATAAGATAAAATAACTAGAATTGCATACTGGTGTCTGACTGTTCACCTGTAAAATAAACTAGGAAGAGATACGCTGTGCAAGTTAAATATGACTATCTGGTGTACCCCAGACGGGGTATGCATTGTTCCAAATGGTGGTCAGACACAAATGACATTGCAAACCATTGTGACAACAGTTTACTTGGCAGAGGACAAGCCACCTTACTCCATCAGTCAGGCTGGAGCTGATCTCTGGTAAGAATGGGGACCATTTATTGAAATGAAATTACCAGGGCCAGGAAACCTAAACTGGAGCCTCACTGCATGATGATTTATGATAATGGAGGCGATGGCCAGTTGGAGTGGAGATGGCTCTCTGAAACTGCTCCTCAGAATGTCCTTCTTGTCACATGCTATGTGATAATCAGCAAACAGGGAGCTGCTATGCAGACAGATAAACACAAATTCACTAAGAAATGGTTCAGAAACCCTTCTGCTGTGCCACACGTGACTCTGCTAGTAGCTGAGGGATTTGAGAGCAAAGACTTAGGGCCTGTGATGAAGGGCGCAGAGCGAGCATGATGGAGCCTGACAGATAACATAATGATTAATCGATCTGAGGATGAAAAATACATAAGAATTTAGTACACAGCATGGAAGGTGTGCCCAAAGTAGTGGAACTGCCAGCATCTCGACAGTTAGAAATGCATGAAACAAAACAAGAACTGCTAAGGCTTGACATGGAGGAGCAGTCCTGACCGAGCTGTGGTCTGCACATGACAACGATGTGGGCCTAGTAGTTGAGCCAGTCCAGTGAAGTGACGGGTGAAGCCTGGGTTGCAAGCCCCTCTTAAAGCTGAGGCAGAGGAAGGCATATGAGAGCACGATAACAGGCTTTACAGGGCAGGAGTGTTTAAAGAGGACACAAAGCGTTTGTAATCACGAGACTGCTCATGTCTGGAAAGGTGATAAATCAAAGTGGAGGTTAGAATATGACCTAGAGCGGTGAACGAGGGAGTACAGGACTGGCCAGCAGAGATCCCTAACCCCCACACGCGTCAGCTCACAGACATTCCTGAGAGTACAAAACGCTCTTCCACTCACTGATTACTGCTCAAAGCGTTTTCCATCATTCCACTGGCTGAGGCCTGCCAGCCGCTGTTTGCTTTTACGTATAAGAAGAAGTAACAGACTTTTAAGAGGATGACACAGGGGTTCAACACCCTCACATGTTTTAATGAGGTTCTTAAAACTGACCTGGAGGACTTGATTCTGGATGGTGCATTGATTCAGTATGCAGGATGATTTGCTGCTTTGCTTGGCATCATTGGACAAAGCCATGCAGATTCAATAAAAGTGCTTGAGAAACTCACAGAAGGGGGACATAAAGTCTCAAAGGCTAAACTGCAGTACTGTGAACCTGAGGCTGAGTATTTAGGAAGGATTATCACACAAGGCAGTAAAGCAATAGCTCCACCGCAACTGGGAGGGATAAGCAAGGCACCTAAGCCAACGACCTGTGGGACAGATGGTGACGTTCTTGGGGGATGACTGGTTTTAGCTCAGACTGGAGTCCAGAGTATGCTTTTGAAAACAGAGAGACATCATGAGAACTGCAGGGTTACACAATCTGAGAAATCACTTGGAATGGACGATTGATGCTAACGTGGCGTTTGACTCTGCTTAAGCAGAGATGCAGTCAGTGCCAGCATTGGCCTCACCTAACTATGACAGGCCTCTTCTGCTGTACCTGGGCAATGCCCACTCAGGCTGTGCCACTGCTGTGTTGATGTAAGAGACATGTAAGGGCAGAAGTGACAGCCAGTGGCATATTACAGCTCTACAGCTGGTCAGTGTGGCACAAGGATACCCACCTTACTTTCAGGGTTTAGCAGAGGTCCAATATGCCAGTGATAAAGCCTCCACTATAACACTGGGTTATCATTTTACAGCCCCATCACAAGATTGTTGAACTAATAAATCAGAGGCAGATTGTTTTGACTCCAGCTAGACTGATATCTGCTTTTCAGTTGCTGACGTATCCTGATGTGTCACCCAAAGGTGTGACACACTAAACAGGGCAGAGTTTGTGCCCGTGGAAGGTGAGCCTCATGAGCGTATAGCAGAGTCATTAGTTATCACCAGGATACGTCTGGACTTGGAGTCTGTGCCTCCACAGAACGCTGATCACACGTGTTTTATAGATGGCTCATGTTATACGGATCAGGTAGGAAACCATGGAGGATCTGGAATTGTAGAAAGGACAAAGAGTGACAATTTAAAGTGTTTGTGTCACAAGGCTGTAAAGAGCCCTGCTCTGCTCCAACTAGCTGAACTTAAAAGCACAGACTGAAGCTTACAAGCTGGGATGAATAAAATGGTGAAAGTCTTCACAGACTCAGCCTATGCCCATGGAGTACGTCACTCTTTAGGGGGTCAGTTTTGGAACAGCTAGGGTTAGGAAAGCAATGGATTACCTATACAGCATTGTGAGAAGATTGAAGAACTGATCAGGGCTATGATGGTGCTGCTAAGTTGGCGGTGATCAAGTGTCAAGCACACCAGAAAGGCAAATGAACTTGTGAGTGAAGGGAATAACATGGCAGATGAGGTAGACAGACGAGCTTCTGAAACACCAATTCCTGTATTAGCACCACTTGTGATTATTGAGCCTGGCGTCACTGAAGAGACATAAGTGACATGCAGGAGAGAGCAGGACTGTATGAACAGGAATCAACGAGGTAGCAAGAAGGACGAGCAAGGGTTTATGGCGCTCTAGCGATGGCCTAATTGTTGCTCCTTCCATGTTGCTAAATCTTCTAATAACGGATGCACATGGTGTTGACCATTGAGCAGTGGGAGAAATTGTTAAGAGGATTAAAAATAAGGATGTTGGTCTCCTCATTTGAAGCTACTGTTGATAATTTTTGTCAGAATGCCTTATTTGTGCCAAACACAATGTGAGAAAGTGAATTACTACTCCATTAGGACAGATAGCAACACCAGAGGGCCCATTTAGACACCTGCTAATGGACTGTGTGGATATGCTAAGAACGGTGTGAAAACAGAGATACCTGCTGTAATAATAGACAAGTTTAGCAGATGGATGGAGGTAACCAGATCAAGGAGCAGCTACAGTTGTGAAATGTTTAACTAGGGAGGTCATACCAACGATTGGCATTCCATCAGTAATAAGCTCAGATAACGGCTCAGCATTTGTTCAGACAAGCAGAGAAACAAGTCTAGCAGGCATTGGGTGTTAAACTGAGACTTGGCTGTGGGTACCATCAGACAATCACTAAGGAATGGTGGAACAAATGGAGACATTGAATGGAAAGATAAATAAGATTTGGCTACAGTGAAGATTACTGGTTAGATGATCTGCTGCTTGCTTTAATGAACTATCACATACAAACTAACAGAGTAACACATCTAACAGCACATGAAGTGATTACTGGGCCATTCCGATCCTAGGCCTGTTTGCAGGGAGGCCTTATAAGGGGCCATCATTAGAACAGCTGTAATTAGAAATTAAAAATTACATGAAGCACTTAACTGCTGTCCATCAAACTTTCTATTTGCAGGTGAAGAATTGAGAGCCTCGAGCCAGCTGAGGAGCCTACAAGTGTGATCAAGTCTGGGATTAAGTTTTCCTGAAGGTGTTCTGGAGGAAATGGAACGAGGCAAGACATGAAGGTCCATATGAAGTTGTACGGGCAACTCCAACTGCTGTCCAGTGAAGGGAAGCTCGACCTGGTATGATCTGAACTACTGTACTGCAGTCCCAGGGCCGCTCATGTCAGCCACCATGATTCTCCTTCTGAAGAATAGAAATGATGTTTGCTGAGGATGATCCTGACAACCAAACAACACAAATCAGCCATCAAAGACTAATCAAGTCCGGAGGAAGTGCTACAGAATCTGTTGTGGAGAAATCTTCAGAAAAAACTAGCAGAGTCTTCAGAAAGGCAATCAGAATTTAGACTTTATTGCACAGCATAGACAACAATTGCACAGTTCATAAAGCCATCTCAGTTCATGAAGTGAGTCCTGAGTGTTCAGTGAGCCCCACATGTATACAGTTCTTCTCACAAAATGCCCCCCTCTCACATTAGTTTTCCCATCATCTACTTATACACGGTTTTCTCGTGATGATGACCTCATTCAGCACCTTTTCTCATAACAATCACCTGGTGTGTCAGACCTCTCCTCATAACAATACCCTTTGCCCACATAGACATCCCATAATAATCTCCTACCCAGCCTTTCTTCTCATAACAAGCCACTTTGGCTTGAAGGACAGATTTGCCACCCCGAGGTGAGCATCACCTGACTACACCTCCATTCATTCTCACGGCCTAATCCTGAGCTGTTAAAGATCGATGGCCTTTCAGTTAATTCAATTCTTAACAATTCAATGATTAACAATTAAGTTGGGATCAGAAGGACCCATATATGAAAACTGGACTGCTTAATAAATAATTCAGTAAATGATTGCTTGTTGCACTGGTGTCCTGTAAGGCTGACATAATAGGTGACTGTGCCAGTGAATGGCAGCGCACAGCTTTACTGATGAAGACCAAGCTGCAGAGACCTTGACACGGAGCTTCATACTTGAAAGAAGGAAAAACACAAGCCTTTAACAATTGATTCTTTAAGCTCACTCATATGTGCTACTACTATATCTTATTATTATTATCGCTAAGCTTTATAAAGAAACATTGCCATATAAACTTAAATGCTACTGTAAAACATATACGTGTGTGTTAATATAAAAGCCCATGAACACAGACAGCAGCGCTCTTAAGTCATGGCACGCCGCTGCCCGGTGGTCTGACAGAGGCCAAGCTACTGCTTACGTCACAGCACATGTCATGAAAATGTCCCTAACTTTCAATAATCAACTCTTAATCCCCTATGTGCTCAAACTAACTAACATCATAATACATTGGATTTTAATTTTATTGCCTAATCTGTTGACTGTGCTCTAATAAAATCTACATGTCAGATAAGTGCGTATCTTATTCTATGTGATATCTTGAGAGCCTGCCCTGTACTCACACAGACAAAGGCCCTGCACGCAGTTTTGTTTCGTCTTCTATCAGTAAGAAGCTCAGCTCCTGCATTTCTCAAAACAAAATCTGCCTGCTTATTCCTAGGAGATCATGACTGACCTCGGTCACAGCTCGACTCTCAGAAACTCAAAACAAGGCAAGTGAGAAGGACAAGCAGGCAAGAGGCCTCTGTGACAAAACTAATGGTGTCCTTGTAAAACTGCTCCAGGCCTCGGCTCTTCATAGCTAAGAGCACTAAAATTAATAATAAAGCATATTATCCCTTAATCGAAATTCTCAATAAATCATCTGAGGGGTCACTCCAATGACAACCTATACCTGATGATGATGAGACAAGAAGGAGCTCATGTGATGGCGCTGTACCTGGCAGCAGCACTCATGATCCCTGATGATACTGCCAGGAATGATGATGACCCAGCAAGTCAGGAGAAGAGCATCGAGAGGACTTCCCACCATTAGCTTCTCAGATTTTCAATGGGACATTTTAGAGCAGCAACTGGCCAATGGACAATAAGACTGAAATGGCAGCAGGACTGGAAAAGTGATAATGATTATGGGACTAGAATCAAGAGAAGTAGCTGTAACTGAACAGGAAAATGAGAATGGCACTGAGAGTGTGCCCAGAAACATGACCGCTATAAATGGGCTATGTAGACAACTGAGGAGATAGCAAGGGAGGAATGTTGGTTGTGTGAAAGCAAAACCAGCGATAGTCGTAGTCCCATTTCCATATTCTACAAATATGTGCCAGCAGTGTCTGAGAGAAAAAGAGACATATTGTCCTTATTGATGTATCTACTGCAAGGGTGGTCAAACTTCTCTAGGGAAGGATTAACGTGTCTAGATTGTAAATGTTCTGGTATTTGGCAAACCACAAAGTAAAGACCACCCTCTTACACCAAGATAACTCAGTTGGAGTTCAGTGCTTTACTAGGAAGGGTCTGGTACCGGTGTGGAGATTTGGAGGAAACTGCACCAAAACGTGGAACTTGACGTGTGCCTCCTTAGTCATGAGAGCAGTAAATGTGCTGTACAGACCTTAGGCAGACAGATGGTGGTTATGTGGTTCATAATATGGATTACTAGATGTTCTCCCACATGACTGGTCAGGGAGGTGCACAATGGTGATGGCCATCCAGGAGGTTACAGTTGGGTATCCCCAAGACAGGTGAGTTACGAGGCATATGAGCCTGAGCCGAATGTTCACTTAGATACAATAAGACAACCTAGAGGCCTTCTAAATGAGTTTAAAGCAAGAGGATGAAATTCAATCAGGACTTGAGTCTGTATTTGGGTGGATTACACCTAATAGAACACAGCGTGGATTAATTATCTGTATTATAATCAGCAGAGATTTATCAACTGTACTGACTCCGCCTATCAGCATTAGGAGAATAATTGGATGGTACCAGTCACATGACATGGCAGAATAGGCAGGTGTTAGACTGGCTGTGGGCAGAAGAAGGAGGAGTGCGCCATATGTTAGGAGAGGAGTGTTGCACTTTTATACCTAATAACACAGCACCTGGTGGATCTTTTACACAAGTTATGGCCAAGCGTAAAGCTCTTAGGAAAGAAATTAAAGAAATGCAGGAAGGGATTTCAAATTTTGGTATTAATGCCATTTCAACCTGAGCACACGAAAGCATTATTAACAAAAGCAGACATTATTCTCTTGGTTATACTTGGATGTCTTGTATTTGTGTTTTGCTGCCCAGTTGCCAGTTTTCAGATCACTTGTTGTCAGATCTGCTGTCAAACAGATGAATATCCAAGTTATTGAACCACAAGCATCTGTAGCTTCAAATGTTGATTTTCTCCTCGATGACATTTTGGGAAAAGAGATGGCAAACTAAAGGCTTCCTGGGTGAAGTGCTGGTAACCGCTCCCCACGAAGATATTATATATACCCTCTGATATATATATTTGTCCTACTGTATACTTGTACTACTGACACATCTTGTGCACCTCCCTTGATTGGCCAGTAAGAGGTCTTTTACTCCTCTCTAGTCCTATGAAAGGGGGGAGATGTTTGGCCTCTTTGTCACCACAAGGGGTTAACGGTGAACCAGAGGTTGTGAAGACTGACAGTGGTCTCGGGTTTAAGGCCAAAGAAGACTGAGAGCTGGTTCCTCCTTTTCACCTTCTGGTTATAAAAAAATATTGGGCCTCAAAAAGAGGGAAAATATAGAAAAAGTATATTCTTAAAGTTGCTGATTTGCATATATTCAAAGAGAATCATGAGCATATATGAAAATAAGCATTGTATCCTAGTCCACGTTAGTATAGTAAGGGTTAAATCACAAAAAGGCCTGTGACTGTATATTTTTTATTTTTTATTAGAAGGCTGGAAACTACCAATAATTCATAAGTCAAGGTCAGACATTTCTATGTGGTGAATGTGAGCTGAGGACTGGAAATAATGGTGGCAGGTACTGGACGGGTGTAAGGTGGGGAGAGGGTCTGTCAAGTGGGCATGATGGACAGAACAGAGTGCTACACTCATTAGGCTGGGAAATATTGGTGGAGCCAATCAGAGGCAGGACAAGACAGTGGAATGGTGGGAGTCAGATGAGGGGACAAATGAGCCTAAGTGAGGTACGCTCTTGATAAGGACTGTAATAAAAGTAAGATGGCGCCATTGCTGAGCACTCCGTTCACCTGACCTCTGAGTCTGTATGTGCATTGCACTATAAAGCTTGATTCTGCTGCCTGTCCTGAGACTCCGAGTGCCTTCTTTGGACTAAGGGTGCCCATCTCCGCCTTGACAGTAACAAGCTGCTGGTGCAGATGATACCATGCTGGGTGAATTAACAGATAATCTCGAATTTGTGGAATCATCACATAAGGACTTGGACAACATACAGGCTTGGGCAGATTTGTGGCAGATGAAACTAAATGTAAGTAAATGTAAAGAATTACATGTAGGTAGTAAAAATGTGAGAGTTTAATACACAATGGAAGATTTGAAAATTGAAAGTGACAGTGTTGAGAAGCCATTAAGAAGGCTAATAGGATGTCAGGTTATATAGCGCCTTGATGTGTGGAGTACAAGTCCAAGGAGGATCTCCTCAGGCTTTATAACACACTGGTGAGGCCTCATCTGGAGTCCTGTGTGCAGTTCTGGTCTCTGCTCTACAAAAAAGACAAAGTAGCGCTAGAAAAGGTCCAGAGAAGAGAGACTAGGCTCATTCCAGGGGTTGAGTTATGAGGAAAGATTAAAAGAGCTGAGCCTTTACAGTTTAAGCAAATGGAGACTAAGGGGAGACATGACTGAAATATTTAAAATTATGAAGGGAATTAGTCCAGTGGATAAGGACTGTGACTTTAAAATGACAATCAAGATCACAGGGACACACTTGGAAACTTGCTAAGGGGACATTTCGCAGAAATATTAGGACGTCTTCCTTCATGCAAAGAACCACAAACACCTGGAGATGGGGTGACCAATAGTGTGTGGACAGTAGGACTTTATGGAACTTCAAAACTTGACTTGATGTTATCTTGGAGGAATTAAGTGAATAAGATTGGCGAGCTTTGTTAGTAGGAATGGCCTTTTCACTTTAAAATGTTTTAATGTTCTAAAGTTACCCATTTCATAAAATGCAATATATTTGTTTCATGACATTACATGATGGTTCATCTTACAACAGGATAAACATTTTTTAATAAACCCTTTGAATCCCTTAAATGCCAGTAGTGACTCTACTCTGCTGGACCCCTTGAGCAGGGCCCTTAACCTACAATGGCTTCATCTTGGGTATGACGTTAATCTTCATCCAGTCCTCCAAGCAGGTCCTCCAACATGGAGGGAAAACTTGGGGGTTGGTGGCAGGATTGGCTCTCCAGCCACCATAAAAAACCTCACACAGTGTCCAGTGTGGTGCTGAGGTGTCAGCCGCTACACTCGGGTCCCAATCCAGGCAGTTTGTTGTGTGGTGCTTCCAACCTCTCACTCTCTTAATAGTTTAGTTTGATAAACTAAGTACGTTTAGGAGGCAATTCAAATAAGTTTATGAAGGCCTGACCAAAATATCAGCGAGCCTTAAATGAATAACTCAATAATATTTTTGTCCCGTGTGTAACGCTGCTGTCTGATCGAAGTGCTTCTCTCTCACAATACAAAGGACGTCTCTGTCTGTGACCAGGAAATGTGTGCACATGCGCACTACAGCTCGGGGCGTACCGGCATGATATTGGTGCGCATGTGCAGTTCAAATCAGACTGTGATTTCTTAAATGAGCGACTGAATGTTAATCAGAGTCACGCTGGTCTGTCAGGTGGAAGACAACATTTAACAAGCGGAGAGGTATGTACTTGTGACATGAACAAGTTGACTAACTTGAGAAAAACAGAGGACTGGGCAGTCCTAGGGGTGCAGTCGCCAGAGAGGCATCATAGACGTGTTTGGTGTGTTCTCCGTAAGCCCATTTTTAATGTTTTATAAGTCCGGGACACTTAGTGCTGCTCCTGGTCATTCTCATTCCGTGATTGTCCTCCTGATCAGTGACGTGTGCGGTGAGGTTCATGGCTGGTGAGGCACTGACTCCTTTAGAGTCCGTCAGATTTACAAATATATGACCCCAAAGAACAGTTTATTCACTATTCGATTGGCAGCCAGTGTGCACGTTGACTACTGGTTACGTTTTCATATCTCATCAGCATTTACATTTAGAGCGACAGGAGATCCTCACCCTCCATGTGTTCTAACTTTGCTGTCGCAATTCCACAATTCACACTCATTTAATACAAATGAAAGTATAGAGTGGTGAAGAAAAAAAAAAGGATTTCAATTTTTGATCCTTAATTGAAATATTTAGTTGTTTTTAAAAGCATTTAATTTTGATGCATTAATCAATTTTAATTGACTGCAGTGCTGCTTGAGGTACCGTTTATAACAACAGGTAGCCTACGTAGTTCTTAAATTGGTATTGAAATGCACACACAAGTCTACTAAATTATTTATTGAAATGCCTACATTTACAGTGTCTGTTTTAGGAAGGTCGTAGTTTTTACTTTGTTCCCGTGTTAGAAAATTATAATTTCTCATTGTCACATGTTACTCGTTACTACCTCGCGGAGTCCCCGAATCATTGAGATTCTGTTATTTTATCCATATTACTAACCGAGAATGCTAAACCGGATGATGGACGCAGGCACATCCGGCCATGGGCCCGTAGCTGCAAAAAGACGTACTGCGCAGGCGCAAAAAGAGTCCGCGAGAGTCGGCTGAGAAGCCGAGAAAGGCGGACAAAAGAGGCGAGAGAGGCGGACAAGACCACAGAAAAAAGGAGTGAGCACAACAAAAAGAAGAAATGAGGTGCAAAGGTCAAACGCAGGAAAAGCACGAAACTAGACCCGAAAAAAAAAAAAAAGAGGCTCGCGCACAACAGCAAGGCACCCCCCCCCCCTACAGGCACCGGACGGGACACACACCAAGAGGGGGGATTCAACAAGACACAGGAACACAAAAAGAAAGAAGACGCTCGCGCAACAACAATCCTCAACAATCCCCCCCCCACCCACATCCCATAAGAAGTGACACCCAAAGCCACATATTCTAAAGTGAACGTCAGCACCTTCACACTAGACAGCATAGGTTGTCAGCATTGGTGGATCTCCTTACAATAAAGCACTATTAACCGTTCAACTGCAGAAAAGGAAACATATTAACAGTGACTGCGATCCTCCTTATTACTTATCCATATTTCGCATGCTGAGAAAGAAACAAGTCATGAATACACGGTCACGGGTACAAAACGAAAAGGAAAGGATAACAGGAACAAACACATGAACAGTGAAAGAAACAACAAAATAGACGGCTATGCAGCATAGGTGGATCTCATTACAATAAGGCACTATTAACCGTTCAAATACCGCAGAAAAAGGCTCCATATTAACAGTGAGTGCAATACCTCCTTGATTACTTATCCATATTTCTAAAAGAAAAAATGTCTCGACTCCAAAAACGCAAAGCTCAACTAAAGCTTCTAACTAACGATGTACCTAAAAGTAAAAACTTTATGAACTGCATTAGATCCTACAATAGTTCATTTGCTTTTAGTAAATTTCAGGCCACCAAAAGGCAATGGCCCATACTGCTTTTCCCATATGTTGCACAAATACTGCATCGCATTGGAACAGTGCACCCTGAAACAAATCAACAACGCAAATATGCACAAATCTACATCCTAGATCCACATGACGCAAACTATCAAATCAAAGTGCTGCATCGCAACAGGCACGGATTCAAAACGAAACACCTCCCGTCTCAGACATACGTTAACGGCAAGGAAGGCTACAACGGGCTTCTCACACAGCACAGGCAAATCGATTACAGCTCCAAAACAACACGTCCCAAATACTACACATGCAACAACGCGCCTCTCAAACGGCACAAGAAAAACATACACCAGGAAAATTCATTCGGATTAATGAATGTCATTTGCAATCATTGTCATTCAGTTCACTTCCCTGAAGAAACAACTGCAATACAAGTTATACATTTACACGTTGTTGTCAAAAGGGTCAAATTAGACTGCCTTCTTACATTCATATACTGAATATCTACAGAAGATTCTAACTGACGATGTACCCTGAAAGTAAATCTTTATCAACTACATTAGATCGTACAAATCGGTATCCACTATGAACATTAACGGTGGCACTGCACGTGACATCCATCTTGAAAAAATGTTGTTTATTGATGAATGTACAATGGCATGAAGTCACTTACTCAACACCATTCATAAACTTCTACAAACAGTTTATGAATAATAATATTCGATTTGGAGGAAAGGTACTTTTATTAGGAGGAGATTTTAGACATGTGATTAGCTATTCTTCCAGATGCCATGCACTTCAGCTATTGTCAGTGCACCTTAAAATACGCAGACAATTGGCATTGCTTTCAAAAGATACAGTTAGTAAAAAAGATATGATGTCCAGAACCAGATCATAACAATTGCTTATTACAACTGAGAGATGGGTGCATCCACCAATACAGATGGACTTCAGCCACATATTATTACAATTCCTCAAGCCTTTATCTGCGACGACTTAGTTACAGAGACATTTGGAACAGCAATCTCATTAGAACCAAATGCCCCTTTTAACCACAACGCACTATATTAGGTCCAAAAAATATTAATGTGGGAAAACATAAATACACAAGTCATTCCATTACTTCCTGGAGAGACACAACTCTTTCTAAGCTCTGACAAAGTTGACTCTGATCACGATAATGACTCATCTTCATTGACCTTACAAGTTCTGAGCCTGGAATTACCTTTTTACACTTAAAACGGCGTGTACAAAGAAATTTTCCAATAAACCTTTACACTGTGCCACACACTTTATTGTTTGCTTTCTATTTGCATCATCTACACCCGTCACACTATTCAATATCTCATTCATACATCACGCTCTTTGTCATTCCCAACAACAGGGGTTGGCGAGCGTAGCGAGCAGTGGCGGAGCCCGCCTAGTTCTGTATATGCAAACTTTTTAAAATGGAGCGTTTAATTGAACTGACTATAGCAGACTTGTCATCTTCTTAAAATGACTTATTGATTTGATGTTGACATTCATAAGGTCAAAAACCAAGGAGGCATGAGTTTGCTCGTGACTGGCTGTTTCTTTGTTTTCGTGACAGCGCGTCAGTAGAGAGTGCGTGACGTTTTAACAATGCATTCTGTCCTACGGGAAATGACAGCGCATACGCTTTTTGATATTTCCTAAAGCAATGTCTCTCAGTTTGTCTCATTAATTATATTTTGACAGTGTATTTTAGTGAGAATGATTATAAACATATTACCCATGTTCATTTCCCATGTAGATATGTAACGTTTGGAGAGGAATAAATAAAAAGTAACAACACATAAAATAGTTATGTTGCATTTGTATGATTAAAAAAAATTAATCGTTTTTCTAAAATGTTTCTACTTATAACAGTCGATTTATTTCACTTCTGAAGGTGTACATTGTCGGTATTCCTCCATTGCATTGCCCCCGAGTGTAACGTGTGCCATGCAACTGAGGGGTGGCAGACGAGCTCACGTAATGGGTGACAAGGCACATCCTCACCCTGATGCCGAGGCTCTTGTCATGATATTCCCATCTTGTGATTTTTCTCGTTCCCCTGCCAGTTTACTATTATTATTGGACACTATGTAGAGGACATGTGTGTCTTATTTTATGTTTATGAAAGGAAGGACAGTAAAGCCTTGAATGAAACTGAGTGTTGATGCTTTGGGTGACACGACAGGTGAGGAGCAGGGAACGTTAAATGTGACAGTGGCTGCGGGGGATTGTGGGACTGGAAGATGGTTTAAGAATACAGAAACGACAAAAGCTTAGTCTTTCAATAATTCTGTTTACATCAATGATTTATCTGTTGTGCTGCAGTTCGTAAGGATTACTTATTTACCCACCCCCCCCCCCGCCCCGGCCAGCGCAGACTTATATTGTACACAATTATTATGATTTTCATCATTTGTAATGGCTCTAAATTATGTGTTTGCATGAGGACAACTGATTAAAAATTCAATTGCAATTTATCTCTCAGTTCAAATTTGTGATTGAAAGTCACTTTGAATTAATTACAATTTGTCACATTTCCTTCAAACAAATGAATATTTTCTTTAAAGCAGAAATAACTTGAGGATTTACTTTCTATACAAAACACTTTTTATAATCAGTTGCCTCTGTATATTAAATTATTTTGGTTTCTTTATTGAACAGTTTTGTGTAACAGAAACAAATGAACAAACAGTACAACACTAATTAGTGAATGGCTCAAAGTAGGATTAATTAATTAATACTTTAGAGCCACACAACAATGCAAATTAGTTGGAACTTTGATTGGTTTTGTCAATAATTCTGTGTTTAAAATGATATGATGATGAAAACTAAAACATTATTGCATTTCTGCCCTATTTATTTAGCCAGTTGCTTAAGCAGACTTCAGTTTATTTCCACCCAGTTGTTTGAAGTGATGATATCTCAGATACAAAAACAAAAGTTCACAAGCGACCAGTGCTGGGAAACGTTACTTAAATTAAATTCATTACATTGCTCATTACGTACAAAATCCTAATCTCCTCCAGTTCAGCGCGTTTCTTTCTTCACTTGTCTCGATGGGGGAAAAAACAAAGGGTCGTAGTAAAGCTGAACGCACACTGCATGTGTTACTGCCATGATGTGATTTAACTGATCGGTTACTTCACTGCATTTCTCAGTTTGCTATCTGCGCTCTGCTTGGAGCTCATGATGGACAACACGTTACCTCTGGAAGGACAGGATCTCACATCCCAGTCCAAACGGTGAGATGGAATCCTCGTCTGTCAGCAGCCTCGGCCGAGCACTTCAAGCTTAGTGCACTGAGCCCGTTGTCTGAAAGGCCGTAGCGGCGCCCACAGATGGGTGGTCTGCAGTGTGTGAGTTGGGGTTTGGCTGAATGTGGAGATGTCAGCTCAGATGTTCTCTTCTACATCGATGTCCAGTGCACTAGAGATGAGGTTAGGCTCCTCCGCACACACTGCCTTGGACATTTTGCTCTCGGTTGGTCGGTTTAGCTTTCAGCTCAAAGGACCATGTAAAAGAGGGGTATCATGGACCTCTGGAAAATGTGCTAATTCACAGGGTTTTGGCCATCAGAAAGCCGAGTGCAGGAGTCACCGTCAGATGACTGGAGATGACAGACAGGTGATTGTAATTTATTCAAAGCAACAAATAATATATAACAATAAAGTAAGCACACTGTAGGTAACCAAGATAGTGGAATGCAAAGTCTCTCAGGAACAGGAAACCCCTTCTGTCAAAAGGCGTGACTTTACTAACTTTTTGACAAAATAATAATAATAATATAATATAATAATATTTACTGACGCTGAGGAGACTTACAACATTTGAGACACAATTGCTGGCATTTCTTTTGGTTTTCCAGTATTAGCACAGACAGCTGAAGTGACCTCCTCATGGTGACACACTGCCAGTGCCTATCAGTCCTAACATATCAAATCCTTTTGAAATTCACTCTAACACAAGTCTTTGACAGGTGAACATTACTAGTACCTTAGAAAAGCTCTCGGAAAGAACATTACCTGGGTGAAAAAAGAAATTCCTCCTTTAGTTTAACATAACAATTTAACACCAAAATAAAATGCAGGTATTTCAGAACATTTATATATTTGGGGCTGGTATGCCATGACAAAGGGTAGACAGCCCCCGGTGTAGATCTTCTCCAACAAAGCCCACTTCTGGAGGTGGCACCCAGTCTGAATTCTTTGTGGCCCAGAAGATTCCTATTTGTTAGAATTGTCGGCCACATCCAGTACTGCAATATGGCAATATGTGGAGCAAAGTGTATTCTGTCTTTTAGTTTGTTTTGTATTTTTCAGTTATGAATTTTCCCAAAAGCAATTGTTTGTGTAAACTTAGTGTCATATTTGGAGTATGGATGCTAATTAATGTGACTCCCCACAGACGGCAGGCACCCTCAGGCAATGGTGGATGCTGTACAGCAGCGTCTCTCAACCTTTAAGAATTTGCGATCCGAGTTTTCATAACAGTTTTAATCGCACCCCCCTAACGTTTTTTTTTTTTTTTAATGAGCCCACTAATACCACTTTGTTCTTTTAAATTAATGATATATCACAGATGCATATTTTATTATACCTACTTAACTTTTATCGACATTTATGTAACTCTATATTTACTTTTCTAGTATCAGAATGTAGTTTAAATTAATTTGTTTTGGTTTCAATAGATGTATTTCTCATATTTTTGATTCTTGTTTTCTTTTTTTCACATCTTCACACCCCCCTTTTTTGTTACTTCGCGCCCCACTAGGGGGGCTCACTCCCACAGATTGAGAACCACTGCTGTGCAGGTAAGTCTGCTCTCTCCAAGCCTTTTCTAATTTTATTCTATTTATTTGTATTAATAGTTTGTGTTTATAATTATTAGTAATTGATTTGATTTATTATTTAATAAGCATTGGCGAGAAGCTGTTTCTTCTTTTTTTTGTCAAGGTTTGTTTTTTTCATTTTTTTTTATATTAAAATAGCAAAATATATAATACTAGCCAACCCGCGGCATAGCATACACCGCATAATTATGTATTGATGGGTGAACACTTGCTGAACGACACAGTTGTCCAAATGGGATGGGTTTGTGGAGACCACTGTGAGTGAATGAAAAGATGGACCTCTGGAGAGAGCAACATACAATTGTCCGTGACTGAAAGCAAGATCTTCTGTGACGATGGAGGCCACGCTGGTGAAAGTTACTTCGTCGGTAGGGAGAAGTTTCAGCACTTGTTCATTGAGGTGTAGCGAGTCTTCGTTGTTGACGCTTAATATAGCTTGCGTACTGAGTTGTTCCGGAGTCACAGTTGAGAAAACACTTTTTTAATGTCTTTTAAGCACAGGGAAAAAAATTAACATGTGAAACATCCGTAATGTAATAAGCCACCAAGAAAGTAACATTGCAACAATGCACGCTACGATCCGATTGCTGTAAACAGAAGTGAAAACAAAATCGAGGCTGGTGCATTCTTTAACTACCTTGTAGCACAATGGTAGTGCTGCTGTTTTGCAGTAAGGAGACTGTGGAAGATTTTGGGTTCGCTTCCCGGTTTCTCCCTGTGTGGATAGCGCTTTGAATACTGAAAACACCGGTATATCAATGTATTGAAGTACAGTGGAACCTCTAGATACGAGTTTAATTCGTTCCAGCACTGAGCTTGTATAGCGAATTTCTCGTATCTAGAACAAACTTCCCCATTGAAAATAATGGAAATCCAGTTAATCCGTTCCGCACCCCAAATATATTAACATAAAAATCAATTTTCCTAACAAATAACACTGATAAATTATATATACTGTAGTCTACCTTTAATAAATAACACTGGTAAATAATATAACTGATTATTAAAAGAATCAAAACAGGTGTCCAAAGTGCAGTAGAGCATTCAATAAATGTTTAAATAAATAATCCTTAAAACAGTTGTGAAGTGGAGGTTTAAAATACACAAGAATAACAATCCTTTAACACGAGGTTAAAACGTCAAAAGGATGCCGTCTTTAAAAAACAGATGACAATCCCCGGTGCTTCTTCTCTGTTAGCGTCTCACCTGCGGGCTCTGCAACAGGCGAGACACTCTTAATGCAGCTGACCTTCTCTACACCGTCCTGCTTCAGCTGTTTGGCTCGCCTGTTCAGCTCACTGTTCAGCTACACGCGAGCCTGCTCTCCTGCCCGCCCGCCTGCCTGCCTGCCCGCCTGCCTGCCTGCCTGCGCGCTCTCTCTCTCTCTCTCTCTCTCTCTCTCCTCTCTCTCTCTCTCACTTCTTCTCCCCTTAACCGGCTCGCGCTTCTCTATATATGCGGGGAGGACATGGCAGCTGCAGCCCATCAGCCACAGGAACAATCATGGATGTGGGCAGTTTCCCACCTGTGCACTTAAGTGAGAAACGCAGACACCGCGGCTCGCAACTGCTACCACGCCCCCTCGCTAAGCAGCGAGCTATACCCACAGCCTGGCTCGTGGCTCGTTACGCGAGCCAATGCTCGCATTTAGAACAGAAATTTTCGCTCATACTTTCCTCGTATTTTGAATTTCTCGTATACAGAGGTGATCGTAATCTAGAGGCTCCACTGTATTATTATTCTTATGCGTCCAGTGCTCTCTCTCGTCCCGCGCCTGTACGCGTGTGTGTGTCGCTCGCTCGCTGCACGTGTTCCTGCAGGCATACCAGTAAGTGAATGAAAAGATGGAACTCTGGACAGAGCAACATACAACTGTCCGTGACTGAAAACTGGTTTTGGCAGATACATGCACATCTTTTGAAAGTTTGGCCCTGTGCCTTATCAATTGTCATCGCAAAGGCAAATCTAACAGGAAATTTCTTCGTGTTAAAGTAAAAGGCAAATTATCCGCGACAAACTGTTTTCCACGCTGCATACCAACCCGCGGCGTAGTATACGCCGCATATCACGCCGCTTTTTAATGTTTTTTAAGCAGAGGGAAAAAATGAACATTTGCAAAATCCGTAACGCCACTTTCAGTAAGTACAATGCACACGCGTTTAATTTGTCAGCCACTTTTTCCCTGCAGTCTTTTCCTGGTTTGGGGCTGCTTTTGCAGTGTTACCCCGCTTGTGCATATTAAATCTTGAAAGCCAGTCGAGTAACTAATTAAACTAACTAACACCCACCCACCCCAGCTATGTGAGAAAAAAATGTGCCCATTCTTTCATCATTTTGTTGCAGCCTATCAAAGACATGCTATCATGGTTTTCTAGACTCAATATACAGTGGAACCCGCGGTCACAACCATAATTCGTCCATACCTCTGGTCGTAAACCGATTTGGTCGTGAACCGAAGCAATTCCCCCCTTAGGATTGCATGCAAATACAATTAATTCCATTCCAGACCATACGAACTGTATGTAAATATTTTTTTTTAAAGATTTTTAAGCACAAGATATAGTTAATTATTACACCATAGAATGCACAGTGTAATAGTAAAAACATTGAAATAACACTGACAAACACCCAGGCTCCCTGCTCAGCTGCCATGGCATGTGCAGTGCATGCGCAGGCACTCTCAGCAGCACGCGAGCCCCCTCTCTCTCTCTCTCTCTCTCTCTCAGCTGCACGCGAGCCTCCCCAAGCCCCCCTCTCTCTCTCAGCAGCACGTGAGCCTCCCAGCCCCCCCCTCTCTCTCAAGCAGCACGTGACCTCCCCAGCCCCCTCTCTCTGCAGCACGTGAGCCCCCTCCCCCTCTCTCAGCAGCACGTGAGCCTTCCCAGCCCCCTCTCTCTCTCTCTCTCTCAGCAGCACACGAGCCCCCTCCCCCTCTCTGGAGCACGTGAGCCTCCCCAGCCCTCTCTCTCCTCTCAGCAGCACACGAGCCCCCTCCCCCTCCTCTGGAGCACGTGAGCCTCCCAGCCCTCTCTCTCTCTCAGCAGCACGCGAGCCCCCTCCCCCTCTCTCAGCAGCACGCGAGCCTCCCCAGCCCCCCTCCCTCTCAGCAGCACGTGAGCCTCCCCAGCCCCCCTCCCTCTCTCTCAACAGCACGCAAGCCTCCCTAGCCCCCCCTCTCTCTCAGCAGCACGCGAGCCTCCCCAGCCCCCCTCTCCCTCTCTCTCAGCAGCACGCAAGCCTCCCCAGCCCCCCCTCTCTCTCAGCAGCACGCGAGCCTCCCCAGCCCCCCCTCTCTCTCAGAAGCACACGAGCCCCCCCTCTCTCTCTCTCAGCAGCACGCGAGCCCCCCCCCCCTCTCTCTCAGAAGCACACGAGCCCCCCCCCCTCTCTCTCTCTCTCTCAGCAGCATGCGAGCCCCCAACCCCTCTGTCTCTCTGCTTCGGGCATTTCTCCCTGTGTAGTGTGTGAGCGAGTGAAGAGAGAGGAGAGAGAGCAAGCCAGTACGTTACAGTGAGCGAGAGCAGGCTCGAAGGCAATGTGTTCCTGTGGTATAGCGGGTCCATAGCTCCCCTTCAAAAGGCCATTTTTAATCAGGCGACTGACAGTAGTGGAGTCAGGCACAGAGAAGTCAGCTGCAGAGAGAGCTTCTGGACTGTTGCAGGCCTGAAGCAGGTGAGACGCTAATGAAAAAGAGGCACAGGGCTTATTTGGTTTTTAAAGGACTGCTTTCCTTCATTGTGTTTTAATTTCAGTTTTAAAAGGATTGAGCGGCTTTCTCATGCGCTGCCTGTGTGTGCCTCTGTGTTTCTCTGGCGTTGCCTCTGTGTGTGTGTGTATGTGTATGTGTGCGCGCTGCCTGTGTGTGCGCGGCTCTCGTTATCGCGCTGCCTGTGTGGTGCCTCTGTCTCACTCTGGCGCTGCCTCTGTGTGAACCAAGGTTCCACTGAGGTTGACTAATGTAAAAGTCAACGTGGCTCAGAGCTGCAAGTGTACTGTGGCACAGACAAACAGAAATGACGGCATGTTTCCCTTGGCGTCGCGTCTGAGTTGGTGGGCGTGGCTTCTGTGATTCTTTCGTCGTATCCAATGGTCTAAGAGGATGGTGGGCGTGGCTCCTTCCTGCGTGCCTTACTTGTCGGCGGTTTAATGAATCCACGCCCCTTCCGGCGTGCTTTCCATGGTCGGCTACTTGTCTTCTGGCTTAGTTCATTTTATAATCTATATAATATTCACTATTTATTGTGAGAGGTATGTATATTGTAAAGTGTTTTTTTTTCTTTTTTCTGATGAAATGTGTATAATATATTGTAAATAGTTCATATGTAATACGTATGTTATGAAAAAAGAGTTAGGCGCATGGTGGAGGCTGTAGGGGTTTTGGTGAGAAGCCGTTTGTATGACGCCCTGTTTCTTTGGTTTCTGGAAAAAGGAAAAGGATATAAACTTCTATGTCTCCTTTTGTTTTTGACACAACACTAAGTAGGATGGATTTGAGTCGTTACATGTGCTTACTGTCCAGCAGGAGTGACCTCACTCTTTAGTCAGGACAGTCAGTTGTATTTTTCTCCAGTGTGAATTCTGGTGCGTCTCTGAAGTGTACTGCTCTGACAGATTTGTTTGCCACGTTCCAAACAGCAATATGGCTTCTCTTTGAGATTCATTTCTTAACAATAGTTTAGTTTGCTTACTTTTCAGGACACGACTGAACCTCACTCTTGAGTCCTGAAGGGTTCTTGTTTTTCTGGACTGATTTTTGAAGTGCTACTGGTTTTTATTCTGTTGTGAACTCTCGTGTGTATCTGAAGATGACCTTTTTGTGAAAACTGTTTACCACATTCATTACAGCAATATGGGCTTCTCTCCGGTGTGAACTCTTTTGTGTTTCTGTAGTCTGTTCATCTGTGAGAACTGTTTACCACATTCATTACACCAATATGGCTTCTCTCCAGTGTGAACTCTCGTGTGTTTCTGAAGATGGCCTCTCTCTGAAAGACGGTTTACCCACATTCATTACAGCAATATGGCTTCTCTCCGGTGTGAACTCTTGTGTGTCTCCGAAGACTGGCTCGTCTCTGAAAACTGTTTACCACATTCATTACAGCAATATGGCTTCTCTCCAGTGTGAACTCTCATGTGTTTCTGAAGATTGCCTTTTAGTGAAAACTGTTTACCACATTCATTACAGCAATATGTCTTCTCTCCAGGTGAACTCTCGTGTGTTTCTGAAGATTGCCTCTCTCTGAAAACTGTTTACCACATTCATTACACCAATATGGCTTCTCTCCGGTGTGAACTCTTTTGTGTTTCTGTAGACTGTTCATCTTTGAGAACTGTTTACCACATTCATTACACCAATATGGCTTCTCTCCAGTGTGAACTCTCGTGTGTGTCTGTAGATGGCCTTTATGTGAAAACTGTTTACCACATTCATTACAGTAATTGGCTTCTCTCCGGTGTGACCTCTCGTGTGTTTCTGAAGAGCACTCCTGTTAGAGAATTCTCTGCCACATTCCACATTGCAGTGATTTTTCTTTCCTGTGTAAAATTTAAAACAAAAAGGGAAAAAAAAAAAGCGCTTATTTTCAATTCGCTGCCTTATTATCAACATTAACTCACATTAAATACATGGTGGCTGAAATTAGGAACAACCTTTGATCAGCATAAGCAATTATAAAACTTTTGTTGTACTTGGAAAACACAATTTGTTAATTTTATGTCCTTTATTACAACTTCTCACCAGGGCCACATGTATAAAACTTCCTTATGCTCGGCCCACATATATGAAGGCTGTTTCTTATGCAAAAGTTAGGATTTATAAAACTAGAACTTGCCATTTAAATTGGCTGAAAGTTTCCCTCAAGTTTTGAGCATTTGTAAGTCCCATGCAGACTTTGTGTTAGCACTTAGCAACTCCAGGTGGAAAAACAAAGAACTGAATAGAAAATCTCATTTCTTTACACATTTCACATTCTGATGTTTGACAGGCTACACAAGGAGTTTTGATGTATCACAATGACATGTTGGCTCATGATGAGGACTTAGCTGATTTAGACTCCCTACTGTCATCCTCTTTGAAGTGTGTGCTGAACTGCAGCCTTCATTACAGAGACCACCATGCAGAAATCACACAATCCCAGTTCTCTTACAGGTCTTAACAGCTGTGGGTTATTTGGTGATGGCAGCTTTTCAGTGTGAACTGCCTGACTGGTGAGGAATCTCTCAGTCACCCTGAGCCACGTAATGCCATCTGTATGGGATGGTATACTTAAGACGGTAGAGAGATACATGCAATGTCGTTACCATCAGGCGTATGCAAGTTGTGATCAAAATGAAA